>NC_056747.1:138257229-138502229 GCF_019279795.1 Protopterus annectens
AGTTTTCAATAATCCATAGACCACTACTGCAGTGAACAGCTGCAATCTACTTGTCATAGAAGATCCACTAAAAATATTATGTGATTACTTTAAATTTTTTTTAACAAAATGTGACAATACCAAAAATAAACAAATAAACCTAAACATGTCTCAACTGTGGAAAAACAAAAATAAATGCACTTATTTTAAGAGTGCAGCAAGACAATGTAAAGACAGAGGATTGGTAGTTCATCTCAGTAAGAAAGAAAAAAGGAGTAAGCAATTTCACTTGTACACTTACTGATATAGCATCTTTTGTACAAGTGTCAATAATGGGCTGCAGGAGGTTGTCAAACTCTGTCACGTCCAGCTGCGTTTCTGTCAGCAGGTTCTGTAACTGCTGCTCTATTGCATTCGATATGGCTGCTGCGATCTGCTCCTATGGAGAAATACAAATGAAATAAAGGTTATAAAAGAAAAAAAAGCAAAATTTATATAACCAATGCCATGCACTGTAAACACCAACTCCAGATGCAGTGTTTGCAAGTAAAAAAAAAATATCAGAAAACACCACCACCACAATGATTGTGTAACCGCAAAAGATTTTACTTACCCAGATTTATGAAGGGAAGAAAGCCATTTCACTGCCTTGTACACTAAACTGAGGCAAATATTTCAGGGCTCTAAACTCCTTGAAAATCCCCGGACTTCAGGTTTTGCACTCCTCATCTGGGAGTAAACAGGCAACATGCTGCGTTCTCAAGTCTTGTGCTAGATGAAGAACATCAAGTAAGACTCATCCATAAAATGCTCGTCAGTATCCCATTTCATTCAGCCAGAGGCTTAAAAGTGCACACACCTTCAAGCTGTCACCAGGCTGCGCACACAACATTCTTAATGAATGGCTCTGTAAGTAGGAAGAGTTGAGGCTTATCCTCCAAATACCAAGATGCTTCTTTAATGAGAAACAAAGGGAGCCCACAGGCCAAAACCCATGGAGTTCTTCATGGACCTCAAATCTTCTCTGAAGGAGGGGTAAAATCATGAGCTACAAAAGCTTCTCTAAAGGAGGACTAATTCCAGATGTCAAGAACTCTCTCTCCCTACATCCATCCATAACCCCATTTTTACATATGGGGTCAGGGTGTCGCCAACAGTGACAATTATCTACAGCCAATGTTCACACTGCCTGGTGGCAAACCTTGCCTTGGTTGTTCTTCCACACCATACACGCATGCAAGCAAACTCACACCTACGGCCAGTTTAATGTGTCCACTTCAACTACTGCACGTCTTTGGAATATGGGGGGAAGCCAGAGCAACCAAAGAAAACGCACAGAAACACAAGGAGGACATGCAGACTATGTAAATAAGGGACACTGGCTAAGAACTGAACCAGAAAAACCTCTTGCTGTGATGCGACAATGCTAACATCTGTGCCACTGAGTGCCTCCACATCTCAGACTAATGGCCTCAGGGTCCTTACTCTTCCTACAGTAAGGTGGGAGAGAGAGAAGTCCCACTAACATAGAAAGTACAGTTGTGTACACTTACCATAAATGTAGATGTTAGAGTGTATTCACTGTTGCAGTCATTACATTTGGGTTATCTGCTTGCAGTAGCCCTCAATCGGCCTGATTAACAAAGTCTTGGGTCCTGCGTTGATTGCGGTCTCTTCTTCCGTGACGTCAGGTCATCAGGGGTATAAAACATGCAGCTGACGCCATTACATCAGCTTTTCTTGCCCCAGATATCAGGTGTCCCCCCTAATGGGAGGCAAATATATAAAAAAATACAAGGTTATACCTCCAACAAAAAAGCAAATACACCAAAAAGCTTTTAAGCATAGTAAAGGAAAGTAGAGGTAAAGCCAAAAGAAGTCAGGGGACTGGAGGGAGGGTAACCAGGACTGCAACAGTGAATACACTCGAACATCTACATTTATGGTAAGTGCACACAACTGTACTATGTTCTTCGTTTTTCACTGTTGCAGTCATTACATTTGGGTAGATTCCCATAGCTAAGGTTGGGAGGAGGAATTTAAGTAGCATTAGGACCAGCTATAAGGCCCTGCAAGACTGCAGTGGCAAAGCCAGCTCTGGAGTTAGAGAAAATTGGTAAATGATAATGCTTGGTGAAAGTAAGTACATAACTCCAGGTAGCAGCTTCTAGAATGCCCCTGGTAGGGACGCCTCTGAGAAAGGCTGTAGAGGTAGCTGCAGCCCTGGTAGAGTGGGGTCTGATGCCCTGTGGGATAGGTTTTCCATGATGCTTATAGCAGAAATGAATGCAATGGCCTATCCATTTAGAAATGGTTTGCTTTGAAATAGCCTTCCCCTCTGTCCCTGCAGCAAATGCCACCAGCAGTTGTTCAGAATTCCTTTGACGTTTAGCCCTGTCCAAGCAGAATCCAAGTTGTTTGTGCACATCTAAGGAGTGCAGTATCCATTCCGCTTTGTTCTGTGGATTAGGAAAAAAAGTTGGCAAATGAATCGACTGATTAAGAGCCACACTGGATACCACCTTGGGCATAAAGGAGGGATTGGTTCTGAGGGACACCCTTTCCGCATGAAAGATGAAGAAAGGCTCCAATGACATAAGGGCCTGTAACTCAGACACCCTTCTTGCTGAAGTGATTGCTAAATGCAATGCTGTTTTCCAAGAAAGACATTTTAAATCTGCAGTAGCAGCTGGCTCGAAAGCAGGAAGAGTGAGTTTATCCAAGACAAAGTTAGGGTCCCAGGCTGGAGTTGGAGCTTTCCTCAGTGGCCTTACATTTTCGGCCCCTCGGAGGAACTGCTTGAACAGTGGGTGAGAGAAGAGGGGAGGTTCTGTGTTATAATGAGCTGAAATGGCTGAGGTGTGAATTTTGATGGATGAAAAGGACAAGCCCTTGTGAATCATCTCAGTTAAGTACTGTAAAATCTGAGGTAAATTGGGCACTGCTGTGCTCATCCCTTGAGATTGGTTCCAGGAACAGAATCTTTTCCATTTCGCAGCATAGAATTTTCTAGTACTAGGTCTCCATGCCTCTAAAATGATATCCATCACTGGTTTACTGAGGGATGGAAAAGGAGAGACTAGGTAATTAGCCAGGCTGCTAGGTTCAGTGTTTGAAGCTGAGTGAGCAGAATCTGGTTCTCCTGCTGAGACAACAGGGAAGGTGTCTAAGGCAGGTGCCATGGGGCCAACCGTGACACTGTGCAAGAGGGGGTACTAGTGTTGGCGTGGCCACTCTGGTGCAATCAAAATCATCCTTGGCTTGTCCTGTTTGATCTTTAGTAGTACTTTGGAGAGCAAAGGAGAAAAGGCATAAACGGAAAGGTTTTTCCATCTGAAGGACAGAGCAACCACTTTCCAAGCTTGTTTGTGGGGAATCCTTGTGCAAAATTTGCCCAATTGATAGTTCTGGAGGGAGGCAAACAGGTCCATATCTGGGCTCCCCCATTTGCTTGTCAACTTGTTGAAAATCCCTGTTTCCAGTTTCCACTCGTGTGGGACCATGAGGTTTCTGCTTAGTCCGTCTGCCAGTGTATTTTGTTTTCCTGGCTGGAATTGAGCTTGTAGATTCACTTGGTAGCTCAAGGCTGTGTTCCACAATACCATGGCTTGTCTGCAGAGGGGGTAAGAATGTGTACCCCCCTGCATACGTACCACATAACCGTGGTGTTGTCGGTCCTTACCATTAGTTGTCCTGGAAGAATGTGATCCTTGAAGGCCGTCTGAGCATTCTGAAAAGCTAACATTTCTTTTTGATTGATATGCAAAGTCCCATTTGCTTTGAATGCACTTCCCTGCCAGGTGAGTCCCCCATGCATAGTCTGATGAGTCTGTTAGGGTTTGGACGGCAGGGGGTAGTGTGAATGGTAGTCCCTTATTTTGGTGGCAGGCCTCTACTCACCAAAGGAACTCTAGGCGTAAACAAGGTATGATAGGAATCATAGCTTCTAGATCCAGAGAATGTTGACACCACAGGCTTTTTAGATACCACTGTAGTTTCCTCATATGCAGTCTTGCATATGGAATTAGAAGAATGCAGGATGCCATGAACCCCAAGGCTTGCAGTATTTGCCTTGCAGACAGCAGGGTTTTTGTGGCCACTTGTTTGAAGTAGGTTGTCAATTGAAACAGTTTCTCTGGCGTGAGAAAAGCCATCTGGGCAGTTGTTTTCAAGCTTGCTCCCAGGAATAGAATTTGTTGACAGGGTACCAGGTGTGATTTCTTTTCATTTATAGTGTACCCCAGACAAGTCAGCACCCTTTGTACAAAGGCCAGATGATTCAAAAGTAAGCCCTGACTTTCTGCCTGAATTAGACAATCGTCCAGGTATGGGTATATTTGAATATTTCTTTGCCTACAAAATGCAATGACTGGAGCTAGGCACTTTGTGAATACCCTGGGCGCAGTAAATAAGCCAAAGGGCAGTGCAGAGAACTGATAATGTGTGTAGCCTGCTTTAAAGCATAGGTATCTTCTGCAAGAATCCCTGATAGGCATGTGCAGGTATACTTCTTTTAAATCTAATGTTGCCAACCAAGCATCCTTGCCTAGCATAGGAAGCAACTGGTGAAGAGTCAGCATCTTGAATTTTGGAATCAGCAAAAAGGTGTTTAGAGAAGAAAGGTCCAGGATAGGACGCCATGAATGGTCTTTTCTGGGTACCAGGAAAAGTCTTTAATAGAAACCTTGTCCCTTTTCCTCTTCTGGTACCAACTGAATAGCCCCCATGTTTGAGAGAGAAAGCACTTGCTTTTGGGCCTCTGCCCACCAATTTGGGGGTAGATCTGGCCACCCGCTTGGTGTTGGTAAAGTACAGTTGTGTACACTTACCATAAATGTAGATGTTAGAGTGTATTCACTGTTGCAGTCATTACATTTGGGTAATCTGCTGGCAGGTTTCCCTCAGTCGGCCTGAATATCAAAGTCTTGGGTCCTGCGTCAGTTGCCATCTCCTCTTCCATGACGTCAGGTCGTCAGGGGTATAAAACATGCAGCAGATGCCATTTTCTTCAGTTTTTCTTGCCCCAGATGTCAGGTGTCCCCTAAATAGGGAGCAAAAAAAAAAAAAAAATATATATATATATATATATATATATATATATATATATATATATATATGTATAAATAAATGCAATTGTACCAACATAAACTTTACCTTCATCTAAAAGCAAATACACCACAAAGGCTGTAGAATATAGTGAAGGAAAGAGAAGCTCTAGAAAAAAGGGGGATGGCTGGTGGGTAACTCGGACTGCAACAGTGAATACACTCGAACATCTACATTTATGGTAAGTGTACACAACTGTACTATGTTCTTAGTGTTTCACTGTTGGTCATTACATTTGGGTAGAATCCCAAAGCTATGGATGGGAGGATGGAGCTAAACAGCATTAGGAGTGGCTATAAAGCCTTGCAGAACTGCAGTGGCAAAGCCTGCCCTGGACTTAGAAGAGAGACAAATGATAATGCTTTGTAAAAGTATGAACAGAGCTCCAAGTAGCAGCTTCTAGAATTTCTTTGGTTGGAACTCCTCAGAGAAAAGCTGCTGAGGTAGATGCAGCCCTGGTGGAATGTGCCGTGATTTCCTTGGCCACCGGTTTACCTTGATGCAAGTAGCAGAAATGAATGCAGTGGCTTATCCACTTTGAGATAGTCTGCTTTGAAATAGCCTTCCCCTCTGATCCTGCAGCAAATTCCACCAGTAGTTGCTCAGAATTTCTTAGAGATTTGGTCCTGTTTAAGTAGAGTCTTAGTTGTCTGTGTACGTTCAGGGAATGCAGAATCCGCTCCCCTTTGTTTTGCGGATTTGGGTAAAACATTGGCAGGTTAATAGTTTGGTTTAGAGCCACACTGGATACCACCACCTTAGGCATAAAGGAAGGATTGGTCCTGAGGGACACCTTGTCCGGATGAAATGTAATAAAAGACTCCACAGCCATGAAGGCCTGTAGTTCTGAAACCCTTCTTGTTGAAGTGATTGCCAGAAGGAAAGCTGTTTTCCAAGATAAAAACTTTATATCCACAGTAGCTGCTGGTTCAAAAAGAGGCAGGGTAAGCATTTCCTGCACAAAATACAGGAGTTTGTGATCTTCTGGGAGGCCTTACATTTTTGGCCCCCTCTAAGATACTGTATTAGCAGAGGATGAGAAAAGATGGGAGGCTCTGTGTTGTAATGAGCCGAGATGGCAGAGGCATGGATTTTTACTGATGAAAACGATAGGCCCTTGTCAAGCATCTCAGTCATATTGTAAAATCTGAGGAATATTTGGCTTTACTGTGTCCGTTCCTTGTGCTTGGTTCCAAGCACAGAATCTCTTCCGTTTATCAGCATAAGATTTTCTAGTACTAGGCCTTCTGGCTTCCAAAATGACATCCATCACAGGTTTACTTAAAGGTGTTGTTTGAATAATTACATAAGACACGCTGCCAGGTTCAGAGAGTTTGGAGCCGATTGTGCAGAATTTGATTGCTCTGCTGAGACGGTAGATGAGGTAATTGAGGGAAGTACCATGGAGGGAGTTGGGATACATTCCTTAGAATTGGGTACCAGTGCTGGTGAGGCCAGTCCGAAGCAATTAGGATCATTTTTGTTTTTTCCTGACTGATCTTTAGTAAGACCTTGGGGAGAAGAGGCAGAGGAGGAAAGGCGTAGACCGATAGGTTTTTCTAACTGAAGGATAGGGCATCTACTTTCCATGCTTGTCTGTGAAAAGTCCTTGTGCAGAATTTGTCCAGTTGATAATGCTGGGGAGAGGCAAATAGATCTATGTCTGGACTCCCCATTTCTCTTATCATGCTGAAGACTCGTGGGTCCAGTTTCCACTCGTGAGGGTCTAGAAGATTTCTGCTTAGATAGTCTACCAGAGTATTTTGTTTTCCTGGCAGGAATTGAGCTTGAAGATGTACTTGGTAAGTCAGGGCTGTGTCCCACAATGCCATGGCTGGTCTGCAAAGGGGGTAGGAGTGTGTACCCCCCCTGCTTGTTTATGTACCACATAACCATGGTGTAGTCTGTCTTTATCAATAGTTGTCCTGGATGAAGTAAATCCTTGAAAGCTGTCAGGGCATTCTGAACAGCTAACATCTCCTTCTGGTTGATATGCAGATGCATTTGATTTGGGCTCCATATTCCCTGAATGCATCTCCCCGCCAGGTGGGCTCCCCAAGCATAGTCTGATGCGTCTGTAGTTAGGGTTTGGGTGGCAGGGGGTACAGTGAATGACCGTCCCATGTTCTGGTGACATGTCTTTGCCCACCAGAGAAACTCCTGTTGTAGGCAGGGAATGAAAGGGATCCTGGTTTCCAGACTGACAATGTTGACTCCACAAACTTTTTAGATACCACTGTAGTTTCCTCATATGTAGTCTTGCGTATGGAATTAGTAGAATGCAGGATGCCATGAACCCCAAAGCCTGCAGAATTTGTCTTGCAGATAACTGGGTTTTTGTTGCCACCTCTTTGAAGTAAATAGTCAGTTGCCTTTGTTTGTCTGGCGTAAGGTAAGCCATCTGGGCAGTTGTATTCAAGCTTGCACACAGGAATGTAATTTTTTGAGAGGGTACCAGTTGTGATTTCTTTTCATTTATTGTGTACCATAGGCATGTTAGAAGCCTTTTTACAAACGCCAGATGTTGTAGAAGAATGTCCTTGTTTTCTGCTTGAATGAGACAGTCGTCCAAGTAAGGACAGATTTGTATGCTTCTTTGTCCGCAAAATGCAATTACTGGTGCCAGGCACTTTGTAAAGACCCTGGGCGCAGTAGATGAGCCAAAGGGCAGTGCAGAGAATTGGTAATGCATGAAACCAGCCTTGAAACGGAGGTATCTTCGGCACAATTCCCTTATTGGGATATGCAGATATGCCTCTTTTAAAGTCTAGAGTCACTAACCAAGCGTTCTTGCGCAGCATGGCCAGAAGCTGTTGTAAAGTCAGCATTTTGAATTTTGGGATATCCAAGAATGTGTTCAAAATTGATAAATCCAGTATTGGAAGCCAGACATGGTCTTTTCTGGGTACCAGGAACAGTCTTGAATAAAACCCTTGCCCTTTTTCCTGTTCTGGTACTGGCTGAATAGCCCCCATATCCATGAGGGACACAACTTGTTTCTGTGCCTCTGCCCATTAATTCTGTGGCAGATCTGGCCAACCGTTTGGAACTGGCAAGGTATGGAAAGGAAATCTGTACCCCTGGGATACTATGTTTAATTCCCACTTGTCCTGGGTTATTAACTGCCAATTTTGAGCATGAAGTGCTAATTTTCCCCCCAAGGGGGTTGCCAAAAGATAAGTGCTTGGTGATGGCAGAGGGAAGTCACTGAGACTGCTTACTGTAGGATTGTGCTTTGTTTCCTCAAGATTTGGAGGTAGAGGCACCCCATTGCTTTGACCTGCAAGAACCCTGTGATTGGTATCTAGAGCCTTTTGAGCCCCTGGATTTGCCTTGTGAGGCTCTGTTGAACACAGGAAAGGACCAGTTTTTGTAGGCCAGTGTCTACTGAATCTGGGTGGCTGCACTTGTAAGAAATCTTTTACAGTTTGCATAGATTTAGCTTCGTCTTCCATTTTCTTTAAAACCTCTTCTGCCTTATTACCAAACAGAGCATCATGCTGTAAAGGTGTATCCAACAATTTAGCTTTAACATGATCAGGCAGATTTTGCTCCTTGAGCCAGGCATGCCTTCTAATCACAGATCCAGTAACTGCGGCCCTGCAAGAGGCCTCCAAGGAATCAAAACCACATTGCAAAGTATGCTTTCCAACCTGTTCTGCTGCATGCAATAATTCCTGTAATTCTTCATTTTCCACACATTCAGAAATCAACATTCTCTGTTTCAATAATCCCATAACATGCTGTTGATATTTAAGCATACGAAACTGGCAGTTTACGGCCTTAATTGCCAAGGTTGCAGACGTATAAACCTTCTTTCCCCATCTATCTGGCACCCTGGAATCTGTATCAGAGGGGGTAGGATTTTTGGCTGAAGAGGCCTTTACACCTTTGGGACCCTGTGAAACAGATTCACGGTCAGCAGCAGGTTTTTTGAATAAAAATTTGTGGGAGTCAGGAACCCTGTAATATCTGTCTGGCTTACTAGGAGCCGGATGCAGGGAATCGGGAGCTATGCTTGATTCTGAAAACACATCTACAATGTCTAATACTGGAGGGTACAACCAAAGGCCTATGCTGAGGAAGAAGGAAATCCCTAACCCTCTTTTTTGATTCCAAGAAATCCTGACTTTCCAAATGAAAATGTTCCCTTAAAGTATGCAAGGTTTGTCCAAAGGAATAATCTTCAGGAGGAGATGCAGATGGGATGGATTCTTCTGCATCTGAATCCTCATAGGATGGTATAGGAAATTCCTGATCAGAAGAGGAATCAGAAGAAATAGAAACCTGATCTGAAGATTCATAATTAGTGTCTTGCCTAGGTCTCTTATCAGGAGGGGGTTGGGAACCCCTGATCAAGGTAAGTCCTCAGCTATTTTGATAATCTGTTTTCTAGGCATAGGGGCCTGAGCACATGGCTCATGCGTCAGTTTTTCAGCCTTAGTTGTTGTTTTTGAAGCCGGCGTCTGTTTTATGTAGACATATTGAGGCCTGAAAACACCCTCAGAAGCCAGTGCCTGCTCAGCGGCTCCAGACCCATCCGAGGGAGAAATCCACGGGTACAATACTCTGAGAATATTGCGGCATACCGGACTCCGCATGGGTCTCAGTAGAGGCCTGCGACTCAAAAGCAGTGGGTATCAGGGTCTGCAAAAGCGCCTCACTGCGTACCAAAGAACAGACGACTGGCTTAGAAGCTTCGTCATCGGTTTTGGACATCGACTGTCTGTCTCTGTCCTTTTCTTTGTGTTTTTTGTGACCTCCGGTAGTCGGATTGCTATCAGACAACATTTCAGGATAATTAAATCTGTTTCCAAAATATTTTGAAGCAAATACATACCGACGCTTAATAGTGCATTGGTTAAATCTAGCACAAAACTGACAGCAAGGCATGTTATGATCTGGGCCTAGGCAAGGAATATAGTACAAATGTAAATCCTTATGAGGTATCCGCTTCCCACAAGTAATACAATTATTAACTTTTATTGACATCGGTAAGGAGCAAGAAAAAAGTTTCCCCAACAGAGTACTTAGCTTTAATTGAAGACTTCGGTTCTGAAACTCTAATGCGAAAATTTCAGGAGTCGGCTAACCAGCACTTGCGAACTGCTTCTGCTTCCGTCACAGGGCGGCAAAAAAGACTGAAAAAATGGCGTCGGCTGCATGTTTTACACCCCTGACGACCTGACGTCATGGAAGAGGAGACAGCAACCGACGCAGGACCCAAGACTTTGATATTCACGCTGACTGAGGGCAACCTGCCAGCAGATTATCCAAATGTAATGACTGCAACAGTGAAACACGAAGAACATTGTGTGGAAGTGAAATCTGTATCCTTGAGATACTATATTTAAGACCCATTTGTCCCGGGTTATGAGATTCCAGTTTTTGGCCTGCAGACCAATCTTTCCACCTAAAGAAGCATTCAGTTGAGAAGTGCTTGGAAGTTTTAAAAGCAAGTCATTGAGACAGTTTTCCATAGGGGGGAGTCTTACTACTTCCAGATTTGGATGTGGAAGCCCCCCCCACTGCTTAGTCTTGTGCGTACACTGTGACTGAAACCTGGGGTTTCTGCTGTGTCTGGGTTTGGATTGAAAAGACCTGGAAGGGGTCGGAAAAAACCAATTTTTAGAGGGTCAATGCCCACTAAATCTTGGAGGCTTAACTTGTAAAAAATATTTCACAGTTTGCATAGATTTAGCTTTATCTTCCATCTTTTTAAGAACTTTCTCGGCTTTGTTGCCAAACAGGCGGTCCTGATTTAAGGGAGCATCTAACAGTTTAGCTTTAACATGATCAGGCAAAGACTGCTCCCTTAAGCAAAGCATGCCTTCTGAGTACTGACCCAGTGACAGCAGCCCTGCAAAAGGCTTCATAAGAATCAAATCCCCATTGCAAAGTATGTTTTCCAACCTGTTCAGCAGAATGCATTAAATCCTGTAATTATTTTCAGCACAGTCAGGAATCAACATAATTTTCTGTTTCAGCAATCCAGTAACATGTTAAACTGACAGTTTAAGGCCCTAATGGCCAAGGTTGCAGAAGTGTAAATCTTCTTACCCCCATCTATTTAGCACCCTGGAGTCTATCAAAAAGGGTAGGATTTTTAGCACTAGAAGCCTTAATGCCCTTAGGTCCCTGTGAAATAGTCTCTGGATCCGCAATAGGTTTTAAAAAGGAACTTGCGAGAATCAGGGACCCTGTAATATCTATCAGGTTTTCTGGGAGCAGGAGGCAAAGAATCGGGGGCCAAACAAGATTCCGAAAAGGCTTCATCAACAATGTCTAGTACAGGGGGTATACGCTAAAGGAATATGCTGAGGTAGGAATAAGAAATCCCTAAGCCTCTTTTTTGAATCAGAAAAATCCTGGTTTTCCCAGTGAAAGTGCTCCCTTAAAGTGTGCAAGGTTTCACCAAAAGAAAAATCCTCTGGAGGGGGAAACAGAGGGAATAGAGTCCTCTGCATAAGAATCCTCATAAGTAGATATGGGTAAATCCAGAATATCAGAAGAATCAGAATAATCAGAATCCTGGTCAGAGGATTCAAATAAATTCAGTCCTAGGTCTCTTGGGGGGGGGGGGGGTGGCTTCTTCGGATTAGAGTTGTAAGATCTTCAGCCATTCTTACTTGTTTTTTAGGCATAGAGGCCTGTGCATGAGGCCTGGGCGTCAGTTTCTTAGGCATGGTTCAAGGTTTAGGCCTTAAAGGAGGAGGCATCGGTTTAATATGAAAGTCCGTAGGCCTGAATACATCCTAAGAAGCTGATGCCTGCACAGCGGCTCCGAACCCATCCAAAGTAGAGACATCTGCAGGTTCCACAGCTAAAGCATCTCGCGGCATTACGGACTCCAAATAGGTCTCAGTAGAGGCCTGCGAATCAGAAATAGCAGGTATCCGGGGCTGCAAAAGCACCTGAGTACCAGTGAATTGTCAACTGGCTTAGGAGAAGTGTCGTTGGCAGCTTTGGACCTAGGTGGCCTGTCTCTGTCTTTCTTTGCGTTTTTCCGGAATACCGGTAGTCGGATGGCTCACAGACGACATTTCAGGATAATTGAACAGAGAACCAAAATATTGAGGCAAAAATATACTGACGACTGATAGTGCGTTGATTAAATAAGGCACAAAACCGACAGCAAGGTACATCGTGGTCAGGGCCTAGGCAAAGAATACAGTACGAATCAAAATCTTTGTGAGGTATTTGCTTTCCACAAGAAATACAATTATTAACTTTTACTGACATCGGTAAGGAGCAAGAATAAGTTTCCCCAATGGGGTACTTAGCTTTAGTTGAAGACTTTGGTTCTGAAACTCGAAAACGAAAATTTAAGGAGTCTGCAGACCAGCCCTTGCGATCTGCTTCTGCTTTGGGTACCGCATGGCAAGAAAGACTGATGTAATGGCATCGGCTGCATGTTTTATACCCCTGACTACCAGACGTCAAGGAAGAAGGGACAGCAACCGACGCAGGACCCAAGACTTTGTTACTCAGGCCGACTGAGGGCAACCTGTAAGCAGATAACCCAAATGTAATGACTGCAACAGAGACACACGAAGAACATCTGTAATATGTTCTTCGTGTTTCACTGTTGCTGTCATTACATTTGGGTCGATTCCCAAAGCTAAGGAAGGGAGGAGGAAGTTAGAGAGCATTAGGCCCAGCTATTAAGCCCTGCAAAACTGCAGTGGCAAAACCAGCTCTGGATTTAGAAAAAAATAGGCATGTGGTAATGCTTGGTGAAGGTATGTACAGAGCTCCAGATAGCAGCTTCTAAGATGTCCCTGGTAGGGACACCTCTGAGAAAGGTTGTAGAAGTAGATGCAGCCCAGGTGGAATGTGATCTTATCCCCTGTGGGGTAGACTTTCCATGGTGCTTATAGCAGAAATGAATGCAATGGGCTATCCACTTAGAAATGGTTTGCTTTGAAATAGCCTTTCCCTCTGCCCCTGCAGCAAAGCCAACTAGCAGCTGTTCAGAATTTCTAAGAGGCTTAGTCCTGTCCAAATAAAACCTAAGTTGCCTGTGCACATCCAAAGAGTGCAGTATTCGTTCTCCTTTCTTTTGTGGATTTGAGAAAAAAGTAGGCAAATGAATGGACTGATCAAGAGCCACACTAAACCACCTTGGGCATAAAGGAAGGATTGGTCCTGAGGGACTCCCTGTCTGAATGGAAGATGCTGAATGGCTCATTCCACTGCCATGAGGGCCTGTAATTCAGATGCTCTTCTTGCTGAAGTGATGGCTAGAAGGAAGGCGGTCTTCCAAGAAAGGAATTTCAACTCTGCAGTTGCAGCTGGCTCAAAAGGAGGTAGAGTGAGCCTTTCCAATACGAAGTTAAGGTCCCAGGCTGGAGTAGGGGCTCTCCTGGGTGGTCTTAAATTTTTGGCCCTTCTGAGGAATTGCTTTAGCAGGGGTTGAGAGAAGAGGGGAGGTTCAGTATTATAATCAGCTGAAATGGCAGAGGCATGAATTTTAATTGACGAGAAGGAAAGGTCCCTGTGGAACATCTCTGTTAAGTACTGAAGAATATACGATAAGCTGGGCACCATTGTGCCCATCCTCAGTCTGGCTTCAGGAACAGTATCTTTTCCACTTTTCAGCATAGGATTTTCTAGTACTAGGCCTCCTTGCTTCCAGAATGACATCTAGCACCTGCTTACTGAGGGATGTTATTGGCGAGCTCAAGGAATTAGCCAGGCTGCAAGGTTCAGGGTTTGAAGTTGAGGGTGCAGGATCTGGCCCTCCTGCTGGGACAGCAGGGAAGGGGTCTGAGGCAGGTGCCATGGTTCCAGTAGTGACATACTGTGCAAGAGGGGGTACCAGTGTTGGCATGGCCAGTCTGGTGTAATCAGTGTTGTCCTTGGTTTGTCCTGTTTAATCTTTAGCAGAACTTTCGAGAGGAGAGGCAGAGGGGTAAAGGCATAAACGGAGAGGCTGTCCCAGGTGAAGGACAGGGCATCCACTTTCCAAGCTTGACTGTGGGAAGTCCTTGTGCAGAATTTGTCCAATTGGTAGTTCTGAGGGGAGGCAAACAGTTCCATCTCTAGATTCCCCCATTTGTTTCTCAAAAGGCTGAATATCTTTGGTTGCAGTTTCCACTCATGTGGGTTCATTAGATTTCTGCTTAGGTCTGCCAGTGAATTTAGCTTGCCTGGCAGGAATTGAGCTTGTAGATGCACTTGGTAGCTCAAGGCTGTGTTCCACAGAGCCATGGCTAGTCTGCAGAGAGGGTAGGAGTGGGTTTTCCCCATGCTTGTTTATGTACCACATAACAGTGGTGTTGTCTGTCTATCAGTAATTGTCCTGGGAGAATGTGGTCCTTGAAAGCTGTTAGGGAATTCTTTACAGAAAACAAGTAATCTCCATGGTATCCCCGAAGTCTCAAAACAACCCACTAAAGTGTAGTGGGTCCAAAAACAAGACAGTGTAAGAAACTTCTCTGTGTGTAAGATTTTCAGTCCATATATTTCTAGTTAATCAGTGTATATTTATCAGATCAGACAATAGTAGTAGAAGTAGCGAACTTAAACTCGTCTTAAGTCAAAACAAAACAAAAAATAATAGAAAATATATAACTGTAAAGCATTTCCAAGTAGTAATCCAAGCAAGGCAGGCAGTCTGTTTCCAGTCGAAAATCCATTATTAAGTATTCTGCACAGCTAACATTTTTTTGATGGATATGCAGGTGCATCTGACTCTGGTTCCATTTGCCCTGAATGCACTGCCCTGCCAAGCGAGCCCCCCACGCATAGTCTGATGCATCTGTTAGGGTTTCGGCGGCAGGGGTAGAGTGAATAGGAGCCCCTTGTTGAGGTAGTAGGTCTCTGCCCACCAAAGGAACTCCTGTCTTTATGCAAGGAATGACGGGAATTATTGATTCCAGGTCTTGAGAATGTTGACACCATAGACTTTTTAGATATCATTGTAGTTTCCTCATATGCAGTCCTGAATATGGAATTAGTAGAATGCAAG
The DNA here is from genome assembly GCF_019279795.1 of Protopterus annectens. Taxonomy (NCBI): domain Eukaryota; kingdom Metazoa; phylum Chordata; order Ceratodontiformes; family Protopteridae; genus Protopterus; species Protopterus annectens. The sequence continues at coordinate 138,272,288 of NC_056747.1, forward strand.
AGGCCATGAACTCAGGGCTTGCAGGATTTTCCTTGCAGATAGCTGGGTCTTTGTGGCCAGTAGTTTGAAGTAAGCTATCATATAAACTTGTTTCTCTGGTGTGAGGTAAGCCATCTGGGAAGTTGTGTTCAAGCTTGCTCCCAGGAATACAATTTGTTGGCAAGGTACTAGATGAGATTTCTTTTCGTTTATGGTGTACCCCCAAGTGAGGTTAGAAGTTTCTTTACAAACACCACATGTTTTAGCAGCATGTCCTGGCTTTCTGCCTGAATTAAACAATTGTCCAGGTATGGGTATATTTGAATATTTCTTTGCCTGCAAAATGCAATGACTGGAGCTACATGCTTTGTGATTACCCTGGGCGCAGTAGATAAGCCAAAGGGAAGTACAGAGAAAGTACAGTTGTGTACACTTACCATAAATGAAGATGTTAGAGTGTCTTCACTGTTGCAGTCATCACTGTAGGGTTCTTCCTGCTGGCAGGCAGCCCCAGTCGGCCAGAAACCCAAAGTCTGGGTCCGGCGTCGGCTGTGTACTCACCCTCCCTGACGTCAGAGCGCCAGGGGTACAAAGCTCCCAGCCGACACCATGTTCTCCAGTTTTTCTTGCCCCAGATGTCAGGTGCCCAAAAATGAAGGCTAAAAGTAAAACAAAAATGTAACATACAACAAACTCCATACCCTGCAGCAAATACACCTCAGAAGAAGGGTGAAGTAGGGAATCACACCAATAAAAGTATAAGAGGGGACAGGAGGGTGGGTAACCCAGACTGCAACAGTGAAGACACTCAAACATCTACATTTATGGTAAGTGTACACAACTGTACTATGTTCATTGTGTTTCACTGTTGCAGTCATCACTGTAGGGTAGAATCCTAAAGCTGAGATAAAGGGTGGTGGTTATTGAGTAGAAGGGGCAGCTAGAAGGCCTTGCAAGACTGCAGAAGCAAAGCCTGCCCTAGACTTAGAATAAAAAGGGAGATTATAGTGCTTAGAGAAAGTATGCACTGAACTCCCAAGTTGCAGCTTCCAAAATATATTTGGTAGGTACTCCCCTGAGAAAGGCAGCTGAAGTAGCAGCAGCTCTGGTAGAGTGACTCCAATTTTTTCCTGGGATTAGCTTTCCATGATGAGAATAACAAAATCTGATTCCAAGAGCAATCCATTTAGAAATGGTCTATTTTGAAACAGCTTTGCCTTGGGAATTTGCTGCATAAGAAACAAACAGTTCTGTTTTCCTGATATCCTTGGTTCTGTCTAGGTAAAAGCGAAGCTGCCTGTGAACGTCCAAAGAATGCAAGATCCTCTCCCCCTTATTTTGTGGATTAGGGAAAAAAGTTGGCAGGTGGATAGTTTGGTTTAAAGCCACTTTAGAACCACTTTAGGCATGAAAGTAGGGTTAGTCCTCAAAGAAACCCTGTCTTGATGAAAAATAATGTAAGGTTCCACAGCCATGAGCGCTTGTAACTCCGAGACTCTCCTGGCTAAAGTTAAAGCCAGTAGGATAACAGTCTTCCATGATAAATACTTTATATCAGATGTGGCAGCAGGCTCAAAAGGAGGCAGAGTACGTTTTTCCAGGACATAATTGAGGTCCCAGGCAGGAATGGGTGGTGTCCTGGGGGGGCCTTAAATTCTTTGCTCCTCTGAAATATTGTTTCAGAAGTGGATGTGAAAAAATTGGAGGATCTGTATTATAATGTGCAGAGATAGCGGAGGCATGTATTTTTATGGACGCAAAAGATAAACCCTTATGCAACATATCTGTAAGGTAATGTAGAATCAATGGAATATTTGGAATGTGAGGATCTGATTCCTGAGCATGCATCCAGGTGCAAAATCTTTTCCATTTACCTTCATAAGATTTCCTAGTGCTAGGCCGTCTAGCTTCTAAGATAACATCCATGACCTGTTTGGAAAGGGTAGGATTAATCATAGGCCCTGAATACGTCAGGCTGCGAGTTTTGATATGCGAGTGCAGGACCTGGCCCTGATGTTGAGACAAAAGATTTGGAATCTGAGGTAGAATCCAAGGAGGTTCCTGGGATAGATTTATCAGTGTTGAGTACCAAAATTGTTGAGGCCAATTCGAGGTTAGTAAGATCAGCTTGGGTTTGTCCCATTTTATTTTTAATAACACCCTTGGTAGAAAAGGTAGTGGTGGAAAGGCATACCCAGAGAGGTTCCTTCAACTGAATGAGAGAGCATCCACTTTCCATGCTAGCTTGTGATATGTCCTTTGTGCAAAAAGTCTGTAACTGGTAGTTGTGGGGAGATGCAAATAGATCTATGTCCGGGCAGCCCCAGGCTTCTGTAATCATCTTGAATATTTGGGTGTCCAGCATCCACCCGTGTGGGTCTGACAGGTTCCTGCTCAGGCTGTCTGCCAGAGTGTTTTGTTTCCCTGGCAGGAATTGAGCTTGTAGGGCCACTTTGCAAGCTAGTGCTATGTTCCATTGAGTCATGGCTAGTCTGCAAAGGGGGTAGGAGTGTGAACCCCCTTGCTTGTTTATGTACCACACAACTGTGGTGTTGTCTGTTCGTATCAGTAGCTGCCCTCCCTGAAAGTCAAGAGGGCATTCTGCACAGCTAACATCTCTTTTAAATTGATATGTAGATGCTTCTGATCCTCTGTCCAAAAACCTTGCAGGCCTTCCCCCTGCAAGTGGGCTCCCCGTGCATAATCCAAGGCGTACATGGTTATCACTTGGTAGGCTGGAGGTAAACTGAAGGCTTTCCCTTTGTTTTGAAGACATGCCATGGCCCACCAATGGAATTCCTTTTGCAGGCAAGGCAAGACAGCAATCACTGTTTCCAGACTGACAATGCTGGGACCATACGCTTTTTTGGTACCATTGTATCTTCCTCATATGCAGTCTTGCATATGGTACGAGTAGGATGCAGTAAGCCATGTAACCCAAAGCCTGCAGGAATTTCCTTGCAGTTAGCCGAGACATTAACGTCAGGCTTTTGAAAGTTGAAGCCAGCTGTAGTTGTTTTTCTGATGTCAGGAATGCCGTCTGGGTTGTTGTGTCTAAAAGAGCACCCAGGAAAGTTCTGTTGAGTGGGTGTCAAATTTGACTAAGTTCACAGTGAATCCCAGGTACTTGAGTAGATTCTGAACAAATTCCAGGTGCTGGAGTAAAATGTCCTTGCTGTCTGCTTGAATAAGGCAGTCGTCCAGATAAGGGTAAATTTGAATTCCCTTGAGTCTGCAGTAAGCTACTACTGGTGCCAGGCACTTGGTAAAGACCCTGGGTGCAGTAGACAAGCCAAAGGGCAGCACAGAGAATTGGTAATGTTTTGGGCCTGCCTTGAACCCGAGGTATCTTCTGCACTCTTGTCTGATAGGAATGTGTAGGTAAGCCTCCTTTAAATCCAATGTCACCATCCATGCATTTTTGCTCAACATTGGCAGGGGCTGCTGCAGAGTAAGCATCTTGAACTTTGGTATATCCAGGAAAGTGTTTAAGACTGACAGATCTAGGATGGGTCTCCAAGTATTTTGCTTTCTGGGAACTAGAAAGTCTTGAATAAAAGCCTTGCCCCGTCTCTGAATCTGGAACCAGTTCTATGGCCCTCATAGCCATGAGGGACCTCACCCGTTTTAATGCCTTTGCCCATTGAGGTTTTGGTAGGGCTGGCCATCCGTTTGGTTTTGGTAAGGTGTGAAAGTGGAATTTGTAACCTCTTAAAACTACATCCAGAACCCACTTGTCTTGGGTTATGTTAAGTCCAATTTCAGTGAAAAAGAGAAAGTTTTCCTCCCAGAGGAGCTTCCAGGAGAGAGGTTCCTGGAGCCATGCAGGGGGAGTCATTGAGCCTGTTTCCTGTAAGGTTGAGACCTTTCTTCTCCACCCCTGGGGGTGGAAGCACTCCACTGTCTAGGTCTATAAGAGGTATGTGCTTGGGCCCTCCCTCTGGGGTGCCTATATTTACCCCTCTGAGGCCTGTCCGAGCTGGGAAAGGACCAATTTTTAGCTGGCCAATTTCTGCTAAATCTAGGAGGCTGAACTTGTAAGAAATCCTTAACCGTTTGCATGGACTTTGCCTTATCCTCCATTTTCTTTATAACCTCTTCAGCCTTAGACCCAAACAAAACATTATGTTGAACAGGAGCATCCAGTAACTTTGCTTTCACTTGATCAGGCAAATTTTGTTCCTTTAACCAAGCATGCCTTCTAATGACCGTGCCAGTGGCAGCCGCCCTGCAAGAGGCCTCCAAAGCATCAAAACCACAGTGTAAGGTATGTTTTCCCACCTGTTCAGCGGCATGCATCAAATCATGTAATTCCTTATTGTCTGCACATGCAGAAATGGTACCCAGTTTTTCTTTCATAACAGACAAAAGGTATTGCTGATATTTCAACATATGAAATTGACAATTTAAAGCCCTAATAGATAAAGTAGCAGAAGTGTACACTTTTTTGCCCCATCTCTCCAAAGCTCTAGAATCCTTATCTGACGGAATAGGGTTCTTCACAGTGGTGGCCTTAACACCCTTAGGACCCTGAGAAATGGTTTCTGGATCAGCAGTAGGATTTTTATAAAGAAACTGGTGGGAGTCAAAGACTCTGTAATATCTATCAGGCTTAGCAGGGGCCGGAGGAAAGGAGTCAGGACTTAAATTAGACTCAGAAAAGACATCATCCACAATATCCAAAATAGGAGGAATAGCCAGGGGTCTGTGCTGGGGAAGAAGAAGGAAATCCCCAAGCCTTCTCTTAGATTCTGAGTACTCCTGCCCTTCCCAGTGAAAATGTTCCCTCATGTCATGTAAAGTTTCCCCAAAAGAATAATCCTCAGGAGAAGAAGCTGAAGGAATGGATTCCTCAGTATCAGAATCCTCATAAGGAGGGAAAGTATAATCCTGTTCAGAGGAAGACACTGAAGAGATAGATGCCTGATCAGAGGATTCATAACCCAAATCTTGTCTTGGCCTTTTGTCAGGAGGGGGATGTGAACCCCTAATCATAGTTAGCAAGTCCTCCGCCATTTTAAGCATTTGTTTTTGAGATTTAGGTCCCGGACCAGAGGAGGCCTGGGCTTGAGTCTTTGTTTTAGAAGGAGTCTTTGCCTTTGCCTGAAGCTGCGTAGGCCTGAAAACCCCCTCGGAAGCCAGTACCTGCACAGCGGCTCTGGACCCATCCGAGGGAGCATTATCCGAAGGTCCTGCACCTGGAGTATTTGAAGGCCTAGTTGGCTCCTCGTGAAAGTCCGTTTTCGGCAAGCGGTTCTGTAATGGCAGACAGGGGCTGGGAAAGCACCTCACTGACGACAGCCGAACGAGCAGCTGGCTCTGATTGTAAACTGTCGTCTGATATGGACCTCGGACGCCTATCCTTATCCTTGCGCCTTTTATGAACTCCGGTAGTCGGAAGTGTGTCCGACGACATGTTATAATTAAATCGCCTCCCAAAGTAATGAAAGGCAAAATCGTATCTCCATTTAATAGTACGTTGATTAAATCTAGCACAAAACGACAACTAGCTACGTCGTGGTCAGGGCCTAGACAAGGAATACAGTAAGAGTGAAAATCCTTATGAAGTATTTGCTTCCCACATGAAATACAATTATTAACTTTTTCTGACATCGGTCTGGAGCAAGAAAAAAAAGTTTCCCCAACGGGGTATTTAGCTTTGAAAAGAAGAAGGTCTTCGGTATGAAGCACCAAAAATAACAGGAGTCAGTCGACCGGCACTTGCGAACTGCTTCCACCGTGCGGCAAGAAAAACTGGAGAAAATGGCGTTGGCTGGGAGCTTTGTACCCCTGGCGCTCTGACGTCAGGGAGGGTGAGTACACAGCCGACGCCGGACTCAGATTTTGGGATTCTGGCCGACCGAGGGCTGCCTGCCAGCAGGAAGAACCCTACAGTGATGACTGCAACAGTGAAACACGATGAACATCTGATGCATGGAGCCTGCTCTGAAGCTTAAGTATTTCCTGCAAGATTCCCTTATTGGAATGCGCAGATAAGCTTCCTTTAAGTCTAAGGTTGCCAACCAGGCATCTTTGCCTAGCATAGGAAACAGCTGTTGAAGTGTTAGCATTTTGAATTTTGGGATTACCAAAAAGGTGTTTAGAATAGAGAGGCCCAGGATAGGACGCCAGGAGCTGCCTTTTCTGGGTACCAGGAAAAGTCTTGAGTAAAAACCTTGTCCCCTTTCTTCTGCTGGGACAGGTTGAATAGCCCTGATACGTAGAAGAGAGAGAACCTGCTGTTGAGCCTCTGCCCACTGATTTGGGGGTAGGTCTGGCCAACTGTTTGGGGTTGGTAAGGTGTGGAAGTGGAATCTGTATCCTTGTAAAACTATATTTAACTCATTTGTCCTAGGTAATGAGTTCCCAGTTTTTTGCATGCAGGGCGACCTTTCCCCCTAAGGGAGCAGGGCTTGGAAGGTTTAAGGTTGTCATTGTGACATTTTTCCATACAGGGGTGTCTTACTACTTCCAGCTTTGGAAGTGTGAGCCCCCCCCCCCCACTGCTTAGGCCTGTGGATACCTTGAGACTGTAGCCTAGGTGGTCTACTGTTCCTGGGTTTGGACTGAAAAGGCCTGGAAGAGACAGGAAAGGACCAATTCTTAGAAGGCCAATGCCTGCTAAATCTAGGATGCTGTACTTCCAGGTAAAACTTGGTAACAGTTTGCAAAGATTTAGCTTATTCCTCCATCTTTTTAAGGACTTCTGCTTTGTTGCCAAACAGGCGGTCTTGGTTTAGGGGAGCATCCAGTAATTTAGCTTTAACATGATCTGGCAAATTTTGCTCCTTATGCCAAGCATGCCTTCTAAGTACAGACCCAGTGACAGCCAAAGATGCTTCTAAAGAGTCAAAACCACACTGCAAGGGATGTTTACCAACTTGTTCAGCAGAATGCATTAAATCCTGTAATTCTTTATTTTCAGCGCAGTCAGGAATCAACATAATTTTCTGTTTAAGTAGTCCCATAATATGCTGCTGATACTTTAACATACGGAACTGGCAGTTTAAGGCCCTAATGGCCAAAGTAGCAGAAGTGTATAACTTCTTACCCCATCTGTCCAAGGCCCTGGAATCTATCAGAGGGGGGTAGGGTTTTTGGCCGTAATAGCCTTAATGCATTTAGGTCCTTGGGAAATGGTCTCTGGGTCTGCAGTAGGATTCTTGAAGAGGAACTTGAGAGAGTCAGGTACTTTGCAATACCTGTCAGGCTTCCTGGGAGATGGAGGTAAAGTGTCTGGGGCCAGGCTAGATTCCAAGAAGGCATCATCTACAATGTCCAGGACAGGAGGGATAGCTAAAGGCCTGTGTTGAGGTAGCAGTAAGAATTCCCAAAGCCACTTTTTGCAGTCAGAGTAATCCTGGCTTTCCCAACAGAAATGCTCCCTAAGAGAGTGTGCAAGGTTTCACCAAAAGAAAAATCTTCTGGAGGTGAAGCAGAGGGAATGGAATCCTTTGCATCAGAACCCTCATAGGTAGATAAGGGCAAATATTGGTAATCAGAAGAAACAGAAATTTCATAATCCAAATCAGCAGAATCAGAAGGAAAATAAGTTCTAGGTTTCTTAGAGGGTGAAGGCTGGCTTCCCCTAATTAAAGTAATAAGGTATTCAGCCATTCTTTTCATTTGTTTTTTAGGCATATGGGCCTGACCATGCGGTTTGGACGTCCGTTTTCTAGGCGTGGGTCGAATTTTAGGCCTTGAAGAAGAAGATGGCGTCTGTTTGAAATGCAAGTCAGTAGGCCTGAATACACCCTCAGAAGCCGGTGCATGCACAGCAGCTCCGGACCCATCCAAGGTAGAGACATCTGCAGGTTCCATAGTCAAAGAAGCATCTTGCGGCATACCAGACTTCGAATGGGTTTCAGTAGAGGCCCGCAAATCTGAAGTAGCGGGTATTAGGGGCTGCGAAAGAGCCTCACTGAGTACCGGCGAACTGGCGACTAGCTAAACAGAAGCGTCGTTGGCAGCTTTGGACCTATGTGGTCTGCCTCTGTCCTTACCTTTACGTTTTTTCGGAATGTCGGTAGTCAGATGGCTTACAGAAGCAATTTCTGGATAGTTAAACAGAGTACCAAAATAATTTGCAGCAAAAAGAAACAAGACGACGAATAGTCCTGGGGTTGAATAAGGCACAAAACCGACAGCGAAGGACGTCGTGGTCTGGGCCTAAGCAAGGAATGCAGTACAAATGAAAATCTTTATGCGGTATTTGCTTTCCACAGGCAATACAGTTGTTAACTTTTACTGACATTGGTTAAGAGCAAGAAAAAGGATCCCAGATGGGGTACTTATCTTTTTTTGAAGACTTCGGTTCTGAAACTCGAAAATGAAAATTTCAGGAGTCAGCCGACCAGCACTTGCGAACTGCTTCTGCTTCAGACACTGCGTGGCAAGAAAGACTGATGTAATGGCGTCGGCTACATGTTTTATACCCCCGACGACCTGACGTCATGGAAGAAGAGACAGCATCCGACACAGGAATCCAAGACTTTGATATTCAGGCCAGTTGAGGGCTACCTGCAGGCAGACACCCAAATGCAATGACTGCAACAGTGAAAAACGAAGATCATCAGCCCAAGCTCAAACTTGGTGCATTGGGTCAAGTTGGTGGTGGGTGACAAGGGAGTCAAGTACTAAGAAGAGCGCAGCCAAGTCTGATCACAGACATGGCAGGCTTGTAGCAGGCCTGAGGTTAACATGAAATCATGTAAATTTAGGGTATGATCCTCCACTAAGTACAAAATCCCACTAGATTGCAAACGGAAGTAGAAGACCTGAACTGAAGCCCTAGTGCAAAAAGATCAGGTGGACCCCTTGCTTCCATCCAGGCCACAGAAGCCTACTGAGCTTAGTGGTTAACTATGAGATGGTCCCCTAGCCATGTGTAAAACTACAGATCCACGGCTTGAAGCTGAACTGCCTACAAGATCAGGCTAGTCAAAAGTCACAAGCAGACCCCAGCACATCAACCAGGAGAAGAGATGCATCTATACCAAAAGATGCATCCTCCAAACTGGGAGTTAAGAATGCAGCTTGCCTGGTCACTCATCATCCATCAAAGTGATGCATAAACATTAGCTCAAGTCTTTGACCCTCAAAAATGAGCTTGCAAAAACATGGGAAATAGGAGGCAATTTCAGAAATTAACTTCCCTTCAAGCAGATTTTCACAAACATTTTCTGCCACATGTCTGTGGACCATCGAGCTCAGCCACATTGATCACCTCAGTTAATTCACCATCACTTGGGTGTAATCTAGGTGTGGCACAAATTATGTCCAGGCAACCATTAGGGCTTTTCTGGCCTTAACCTCACCTTGAAGCGACTGATGCATGCCAATGCAAAGTGGATGGCTTGCTTCACCTTCCTCCCATGCTCACTCAAACCTACAATGAACACCATCATAGAAACATGGCTTAGAAGAGCCAAGTGTATGTCCATGGCCCATATTCTGCATGCTGTACACACCCCCCTTTTAGCACTATCGCAGGCTGCACCACCTCCCTCTCTCGGAGATGAATAATCCAGTTTTTAGCTACGCACACCAACCATCCCTTAATGGCTCTTCCAGTACCCCAGTCACCAGTCTGTAACCACCACTCTCCCCAGAATGAATGAACGAGTTTCAGCCATTCACTCCCACCATTCATCAACGATTTTCTACTGCCCAGCTTGCTAGCCAATTCCGGGTCTTTGCCATTTGGGTCTTAAACATGAGAACTTTTTCATAAAACCTTGAGGATAATAATCCAAATTGTGTAAGTGGCAGAAAAGGCGGACTCAGGGCTACCTGCACAATGCTATAGCATCCGTCAGTTTCTTTGGCATGCTGGTGCTCTACAATGGAAGCTTCAAAGCAAGAAAATGCTGACTTGGAAGGAACAGAGCACAAACCCAACTCAAAGACCAAGGAAGGAGGATTTCCGGTGTTGGCTTTTCTTTTCAAGCTTTTGCATTTTTTTCCATACTACTACTATTAGCAATTTTCTGTAATATTTGTGTAGAATTTTGTGTAAGTACCACCTTTTCCTAACCTTTAGCCACTATCAAACCGATATGGTGTCATGGAGTGCAGTCTACCTATAAACGAAGGCTTATAACCTAAATTTACACTGAGCTCAGTGGCATTTTAAAAATACAGCAATCTCGTGCACTTCAACAAAAAGTACATCTGTAATAGCAGTGCAAGCATTACAATGACTAGGACAGGTCTTCCATTAAGTAAGTACAGTTATGTAAGAACTTACCATAACAGTCAATGTCCTACTTGTTAATACTGCAACATTCCTTACAATATGAATATCTCGTCATGGGTAGCCATACATCCGGCCAACATACCAAAGCCTGGGTCCCTTTCCATGTGCTGTATGTCACATGTATGACCCATGTCCAAAGCATGAAGTACATAGATGACATATCAGCACACACTCCAGAACTGAAATGACCAAGAACAGAAGCAGCAAATGAAGAATAAAGTAAAGTATTGAGCACTTATAGCAACAAAAAAGAAAAAGTATTCTCAACAAGAAACCAAAAAGAAAAGGTCATTTAACAATGCAAGACTTTTCTACTAGGTTTTCTTGTCTCCTGCAAAATCAGGCACACATTCACAGAAAAAAGGTGCCTAAAAGGAATCAAAATCCCATCTTCCAAAGTGTTAATTATGGAGTTAGAAGATAATGATGAATTAGAGAGTGCCCTTGATCCCTTGACTTGTGTGAGTAGATACATCCTGTGTAGTAATAAGAAGGGGGAGCCAATGCTGTCTGGACCAAAAGGGAGTCAGCAACAAGATTTTGGGCCTGTCCGATGTGATCTTGTGTAGTACCTTGGCAACAGAGGGAGAGAGGGAAATGCATATAGAAACATCGCTTTCCAACAGAGAGGTACAGTGTCACATTTCCAAGCCAAAGGACTTGCCACTATGGAACAAAATCTGAGAAGCTGCCTGTTCTGAAAGGTGGCAAACAGATCTACCAGAGTATCCCAGTGATGAACAATGCCCCACTAAACCTCTCTAACACCCATTCATGAATATCTGCCCAGGATTTGCTCAGATCTTCTGCCATTACATTGTTTTCAGAACAAATACAGAATACAGACTGCCTAAGAATCAGTGATTATATATGTCAAAGTCTTGCGTTATGAGGGCTACTCTGTACAGGTGATAAGTCAACCTTTGTCCCTCTTGTTTGTTGATGTATCACAACATAACAGGAGTGTTGGAGACCAGAAGTAATGCAGAGCCTGAAGGACCAGGATCAGAGCTTTCTTTTCTTTGACAATGATATTCTCTTCCATCTTCTAAGACCGAACACCCTGAACCCTGATGCAGTTGGAACAAGCCTTCCAGGCTAGGTCTGAAGCATCTGTTAACAGATCCTGAGAGTAGGGAGAAATAAAGTGAAGACTCAGATTTGGAGATATCTGGTTGATCCACCAAAGATCTTCCTTCCTTAGGCAAGGCAACAGAGGAATTCGGAAGGCCAGGGAATGACAATGCTGAAGCCATATTGACTTCAGATACCACAGAAACTTTTTCAGATGGAGTCTGGCAAAGGAAATCATAGGAATCGTGGATGCCATCAACAACAAGACTCTTGGAAACTCTTCTGCAAAGGAAAAGGAGACTGACAGAAAGCTGTCAAACAGAGAACCTTATAAGGAGGAAGAAAAGTCATCAAGATAAGTATTTGAATCCTACAACCTAAGAAAACCTGGTCCTGAGAAGCCAAAAAACTGACTTTTCTATATTTAGAGTGAAGACGACACTGTAAAGTAGAAGCATTGTGAATCCCAAGTCCGGCAGAACAACCTTCTGAGAAGAAGATTGAATGAGACTGTCATCCATGTAAGGAAAAATCTAAACACCATGAAGTCTGCAAAAGGTTATGACAAGGGCGAGATACCTGGTAAATAACCCTAGGGCTGCAGAAAGAACAAACTGAAAAGCAAAGAACTAAAAATATAAGGAAAATACAGCCAACAGTAAAAATATAAAAATTTCCTGGAGAAAGGATGAACAGAAATATGGAGATAGGCATCCTTCAGGTTCAGAAAAAAACAGAAAGGCCCAAGGCATTAGCACTGGAAAGAGACTGAAGAGTCTACATTTTGAAAGAGGAAACTTTCAAGTATTGATAAATGAGAGGTCTCAAATGGGTCACCAAGAACCTTCCTTCTCGCAAACCAAAAAGATCCTGGAAAAGAAACCCTTGCCCCTCTGGCTAGGAGGAACTGGCAGAATAGAGAAGTCTTGAAGCAGAGGGAAAAATGAGGCAAGTGGCAAGGAGGTGGTTGAGGAATGCATGAAAAGGGAGGAAGGGACTTCCACACTATGGTGCAGTCACTTGAATTACAAAATCCATTTGTCTGTTGTCACCTTCTGCCAAATGGGAAAGGACAAACACTATCTTTGAGAAAAAAATCTGACTGAGGGGAAAATAACATGATAAAGTGGAAGCAGGCTGGTCCAGGGGGGGGGGGACCTGTCCCTAGAGACATGCCTTGCCTTCTTTGGGGGGGGGGGGGGCTTTTAGATGAACTTTTATCCTTTAAAGGCTATGTTGGATGTTTATACACACAGGAACACAAGGAAAAGAAAAATCTGTTCAAGATCTTACATGGCCCTTACCTGTGTATTGCAATGCTTTAAAGAGATCTGCAGCAGTATAGCCAAACAAATTCTGGGTGACCAGAGGAGAATCTTTAATCATTTTGCCTTCACATCCTCTGGAACGGATTAAAGCGTAAGCCAAGAATACCTTCTAATGACTGCCCCTGAAGCAGCTGCCACTGATGAAGCATCAGCAGCAACATAGCTAAACTTAACTGAATATCTAGCTATTTGAGAAGCAAAACTTAGCAAGGAAAGAATTAAAATCTTATCATCAGACTTGGACATATCAGCTAAAACACCCCAAAGTTTGGAACAATGGAAAGCACATAACTTGTCATGTGTGTCAGATAACTGACATCCAAATGTCATCTGCAAACATCATAGTCCATGGGGACTCCTGTCTGATCTGGTCCGTCAACCTTTAACTACTGCCCGGATCAGGAATATGAAACCTAGTGTTAGTTCGGGGGCGGCAATTTCGAGCCAGGATGTACCATCTATCTTCAGGACAGAAGCGTGTGAGAACAATGCGACAAATAATGATAATGTTAACGCTGGACTTAAACAGTATGGACAAAGGTATCATATTGACCTTAAAAGTATGTTACAAAAGAAATATTGTTTTAAGGATAACAAAACACCCGCAAAGGAGGAGTGTGATTTTGAGTTAAAGTATGAATATAATATTAACAAGTTTGATAATTTGTTTTTAAATATAAAAACATAGAAATGGAGAATGCATACCTGAAAGAATGTTTACGTCTTAAAATTGTACCCAAGGGTTTAAGGGTTTTTAAATACCCTAATAAAGTTAAGGAGGGCAATGTGTTCCATTACGAACTATTAGAAATATTTGATAATTGTGGTTTTGAAATTTTGAAAGCAATCATAAGGGAGAATGAAAGGGAAATGGAAACTTTATACAAAAATACTGAGGTTATTAATCAGAAATTAACTGATGACCTAGTATTTTCTGTTGAAGAAGGCCAAAGACAGTATTATGATATATTATATAAGATAGAAAAAAATATTGAAACTGCAGATTTTAGAAAGAGCAAGAAACTAGAAAGGGATATTAGAGAGTATAAGGATAAAGTTAGTTATCCCAAACCTAGATATTTTGCTTATGGGAATGGAGGGGAGTTTAGTCATGTTAGGGGACAGAGTGAACCTTTGGTTAATGATATATATATGAAAGAGAAGAGATGGGTGATTTGAATGACTTGTCCGAATATCCCCCTTTAAGAAGATCGGAAAGAATAAAAAACTATCAGGATCAAAAAAAAATACAATTATGGGGTGTACATGAATGCAAGGGGCAACAGAAGGAACAACAGAAATCATTTTCAATAATGGGAGGGGTAGAAATCGATAATATAGGGACGGTATATAATGTGGAAAGTATACTGTCGCAAGGTTGTGTTAATAAATATAAAGGTCATACTATATACAATTATAGCAATAAGGAGTTGGAAAAAGGACACTTCTCTTTGTTATCAAAAGGTTTTAAATTTGTTCCTAACAGGAAAGCGGATATCAGTAAAGTGCTTATAGACTTGAAGTTGTTTTTAAGAAAGAAAAATTTAGAGATATTATTTCAAGGACAGAATGTCACTCAGAATACTCAGGTGTTAAGGAAAAGAAGCATGTTTAACCCACCCCTTCATCCCCAACTGAAAAACTTTGAGGTCCTTATGGAAAATAAATTAAGGTCTGAAATTTTTAAGAATAAAATTATTTATAATCTAACTAAGGAAGAGAATAGTTTATTAAAGGATTTAAGAGATGATACTACTTTGAAAGTATTGAGACCTGATAAGGGGGGTGGCTCCGTCATCATGGACCATATAACCTATGAGGTAAAAATGATGGAAATTCTTGACAATGATGACAATGATGACAAGTATGTCAGAGCTTCAATTAATGAAATTAATATAGGGAATAAGAAAATATATTTGGTTTTGAATGATATGTTGCTGGAAGGCTCAATTGATATAGACACACTTAAATATTTATATGTAGAAAAACCGAAGGTTCCTACAACTTTTGGGTTACCCAAGGTCCATAAGAATGTGGAAAATCCTCCAATGAGACCGACAGTTTCTTCTGAAGGTTCGGTTACAGCACCTTTAGCTAGATGGCTGGATGTTAAATTGAAGGCTTTATCATTAAGTGGACAAGGTATTGTGAAAGATTCTTGGGATTTATTGCGAAATCTTACACAAGATATATTTGATGAGAATATTATTTTTATTACCATTGACATAGTCGATTTGTTTTCATCAATACTCCATGAACAAGGTCTAAAGTTATTTGAGGAGGCGTTAATAAAGTATGGCAATTTTAGTAATAATGATTTTTATATTATTTTGACCTTAATGGAATTAGTATTAAAAAATAGTTTTATTCATTATGAAGGGGAATTTTTTTAAACAAATACAAGGTGTTGCAATGGGTGCAAGATGTGCCCCTACATATGCAAATATAGTCTTAACAGTATGGGAAAATAGATATATTTTGAATTCAAAATATGTGCAATATTGGAAATTCTATAAGCGCTTTTTAGATATGTGTTTTTTATGGGTTGGTTCAGAGGAAGATTTTGTAGCCTTTTTTGAATATATATCAGAGTCTACTGAATTTTTGAAGTTTACCTATCAGATGGATAAGAATTTCTTAAAATATTTGGATATTACTATAGGCAAGGATGAAAAAGTTTTTTATTCAAAGATATTTAGAAAATAAACTTTTTCTAATTCATATCTGACTTTCAATAGTGCCCATCCTTACCATCAGAAAAAGAGTATTGTTAAAGGGCAATATGTAAGAGGAAGCCGTATGACATCAAAGAAGAGTGATTTTTAATGAGGAATGTGTTAAGTTAAAATTTATGTTCAAAGAAAGAGGCTATCCCCATTGACCTCATTGAGAAGATGGAGGAAGAAGTTCGGAGAGGTAGACTGGATAAATTTAAACCCATTTTAGGTGTTAAAAGTGATTTAGTGGGGATGACACCAAAGAGGAATAATTATGAAGGGGTGAACAATTTTGTGGTTGATTATAATAGTGATGCAGTTAAGATTAAAAAAAATACTAGAACAAGAATGGAGTAGGTTTGGTGAAATTTCTGACCTTAAAGTTATTTTCGATGAACCTTTAAAATGCACATATCGAAGAGGTAGAAGCCTAAAAAATATGTTGGAAGGTAAAAAAGAAGTAAAAAAGGGCAGGGGACAGAAATTAGGAACATTTAAATGTGGTAGGTGTTCCCAGTGCCCTTATATTTGTGGAAGAGATACTGTTTTTATAGTAAGTAGAGATAAGGTGATAGAAAGTAAATTCTTTGCTAACTGTGAAACTAGTGGAATAGTTTATTTAGGGATGTGTAATCAATGTGATGCATTTTATGTAGGGAAATCGGAAAGAAAATTAAAAATAGAATTTATGAGCATTATTATGAAATGAGGAAGTAGTGGATAAAGATGTGAGGGGTGGGCCATGGGAGACCACCATTGAGTACAAAGAATTATTATGGCAGCTTTCTTTAGAAGCAAATAAGTTTCCAGGTCTCAATGATGCAATTTCCCTGCTTCCTGTTTTGAAGTTAAGATCAGCTAAACTATAAGTCTAGCTGGTTATATTACATTATAGATTATAATGAAGTTATGAAATGCATGTTATATATTTATTTCATTTGCATTTATTTCATTTTTGATATATGAATGAATGGTTTATATGAAATGTTTAGTTCAAATGTTTTTATTTATAATAGTACATTGATAGTCTTTTTGTGAAATTAAATCTTGACAATAGATGGCGCTATTCATCTGCTGAATTCTATCAGGATATGAAAGCAATTTTAATAATGTATTTTGAAGTAATATATTACAAAGTTTTTTAAGGTAATATTAGTATTTTATAGGATATTATTTTATATCATTAATTTTTGAAATATATATGTTGAATGTTCTTTTAATTGTATATGCTTTGGATGATTTTAAAAATGGAGTCAATTTAATTGTTTTATTGAATGTGTTAATTGATTTGAATAGTATAAAAGGTTGGGTAGTATTCGGGCATGCATCTCCATCTGAGGAAGTCTTCTAAAACGAAAATGCATTGTATTAGTGAATTGCTTTAATGTTCCAGTGATTTTTGTGGACCAAAAATTTATTTGTGTTTGTGCATTTTGAAACTGTGGACTGAATATGTTCCAGTGATTTTGTGGACTGAAAATTTACTTGTGTTCGTGTATTTTGGAACTGTGGGCTGAATAGTCAACTTTGGAATAAAGCATGTGCTCAAAGTACGTAGTTCAAGTATTTTTGCCTCTTTAGACTGTTCTATTGGTGATTTATTGGTGTTGTACTTTTGAGAAGTTTTTTCCGTTTCGTTATTGTGTCGGATAACTGATATCCCTAAAAGGCAAGGCTGCAAAGGTATTACACCTCCATACCATATTTGGCCTTTGCTATTCTTGTCAGATGGCAAGAGTTTGTAAGAAGCAAGAAGCTTAGTGGGCTTGCTAATAGAGAGGAAGACAAGGATTTGATGCAGGGTTCTTCTAAAGAAACTTTTGAGCCTCAGGAACCTTATAAAATCTGTTTTGCTTTTTAGGAACAGGAGACAGACTCAGAAGCTTGAGATGCAAATATGAATGTGACTAACAGAGTCTCAAGAAAAGGAGGCACAGCAGAAGGTCTATGGGGATCCATCTGGAGATCATAACTTTTTGGATCTCAGATATTTGAGAGTTTTTCCACTTAAAATGGTCCCTCATTTTAAAAACAGTATCCCCATAACAAAGTTCTTCCACTGGGGAATCAGGGGCAAGTGTGCCCTCCTCATCAGAAGTGATGAATCTGGGAAAATAAGCTAAAGACTCCTCCAGAGAATCAAAATCTTCAACAGGACAGGAAGTCTTCATAGCCCTCTTTGAAGGAAAAGGAACAGAAAGAATCCCTACATGAAAAGGGACTGACCACTCCTGATGTTTCAAAGTCATAAGGGCTTAAAAAAGCCCCTGGATAAAATCTAGTCGCACCTTGTGGGGATCCTTAACAATAGAAGCAACATGTCTTGTTTTCTGTTTCTTTTTAGCAGGGGCATCCACCCTGACAAATCTTGGACTTCTAAACTTTGGTGTACTTTTATGGAAGAACCTGCTATTTCTTCCCTCACTAAAATTTGCAGAATTCCCCTAGACCCTTCAGACGTTAATCAGCTCCAGTTCCCCTTCTTGTCCTCAATGGATGTCAGCTCAGCCTTAGAGGACATGTGAGCTGCAGGCCACACATTGGTCTCTTCCAACGGGGTCATGACATGTTCAAGTGCCAGAAGCAGATAGTCTATGGTCACTTTATCTGGCACAACAGAAACATCCATCAGAAGCTGGACAGCAAGAGTCTCCATTTTTAATTTCTTCCACTTTTTTTAAAATCATATGGACATCTGGACAGAAGATTCCAAAGCCATGGTTTCTTGAGCAAGGAGTTTAAGACTTTGGTTTTCCAGACATACCTAAACAGAGGACAGGTGACTACAAAGGGTCTTAGGAACAAAGGCTTGGTAAAAGTCACTTATTATGGCCATCCTTAAGGGAAAGTGCCTCCCACATTCACAATTCCCTTTTCCGGATGACATATACCCACAACAACACAAGTTAAAGGAAAAACAAAGAATCCCCAATGGGGTACTTATCTGCCAAAGGCTAGTTGAACTGTGCCAGACATACAATCTATGGACCAAACTCAAAACGCTGCATCCAGATTAGTGGCAAAGAAGTTCTGCGGTTTGCGCTCATACGTCAGCTATGCACCTTGTACTCCAGACAGTGTCCAGCACTTGCAAAGCATATATTAAGCAAACATATAACTGTTAGACTCTCCTACACATCAACTCTCCCATTACAAAATGATTCCGTATACACCCACCTGCCGTAAGGTAATGAGTTGCTGTTCTTGCTGTTGAACATTCCACTGACTCTGCTGGATCATCTCTTCCAGTGCAGATGCACTCTGAGGAGAATTTAAGGATGATGCCTGTGAGAGAGAACCAACGGCAGACGATGCCTGCTGAGCCTGATCCACATCCTGCCCTTGCTGCTTGCACATATCTGAACAAGGATACAGAATAAAATGTGTCTGGTTAATAAAGCAGCACACCAACACTTAACACTACCTTAAGAAAGCATCCAAAAGTCAACATTTAATTCATAATTTGAAAAAAGCACGCTACATTTAGGACAGAAAGTAACTAGAGTTTAATCACGCAAATAAATCATTGAAGTGTACCACGTGTCTACTAATCCACTGGACAAAAGGGAAGCTTTGTTTGCATTTTTTTCTCTACAAATACTGCCAAAGCATGAAATAAAAAAAAAAAAATGAAAAAGGTTCCCTATAAGAAGTATAACAATAATGCACACCAATTCTCATACGCTGGGACTTGAATTCCACAACTTGCTGTTATACCTTTAAAGCACTTCTGCAGGGTCTTCCCACTGCATGCCCACAGGTCTGATATTTAAACATAAGGACTCCTAACACAGCTGCACATACTTAAGAGGCACCTCCATCTTTGGATTACTATACATTTTCCCATTCATACTTAAATTATTGCTGTTCTCAAAAATAACTACAATTCTCAGATTTTCAGATACCTAGACTACTACTACTTATTCTTTCGGCTTTTCCTGGTTAGGGGTTGCCACAGCGGATCACCTGTCCGCTCATGATTGGCAGTGGAGTTTTAAGGTGTCGAGTTGCCAGCCCAGCGCCCAACCTTTCACGGAAGGCACACACATGCACACACACACACCTAGGGCCAATTTGGAGTGTCCAATCCACCTACAGCATGTCTCTGGGATGTGGGAAGAAACCAGAGCACCCGGAGGAAACCCATGTGACCACAGGGAGGACATGCAGACTCCACACAGAAGGCACCCCAGCCGAGGATTGAACTAGAGAACCTCTTGCTGTGAGGTGACAATGCTAACCACTACACCACTGTGGCCGCCCTTTCAGCCACCTAAGACTAGAATATTTATTTTATTTTTGTTCATCATCAGGCTAGTCCAACTGGGTAACAGCCCATTTTCAGTGGAGGTCCGGGGAAAAAAAATAGAGAAAATTACAATATTAATACATTTTAGCAAATTTTAAAGCAATATTCACAAACATAAAAGGAGATAAAATTCACACATTTAAGACTAGACTGATTACAGAGTATTACATGTGGGACATAAGCATGTAAGAGCAGCAACCTTAATTCAGTCTACAGAGTTGTAAGTAGACAGATGGCTTGCTGTTAGGGGGAGGTGTGATTTCATGGTTGGATACATAACTAATAAAAATCCATAGAGGAGAAAAAAAAAAAGGAGTCAAAAAACTTTTGTCAAGAGTTCTGAAATCAAAATTTCAAAATTCTTGGAAGGGTAGGGCAATTATTATTTTTTTTATTTTTTAGCAGGCTCAAAGATTACATTTAAGAGACTCCTGAAAGAACACCTAAAGCACACATGGATATGCACACGTTCCCCACCTGGCTGCCCCCCCTGCCCCCCACCCTCTCCCCTTACTCTTGCCCTCTGACTTCTGCATTCATCACCAAAAGAATGCAACTTCTCTGGCTTCCTTCCAGTTCTACCTCTAATTCTAATACCTTAGTCAATACCCATATGTCACTGCTAGGACATTCTGTTATCTATCCACTACACTTTTCTCTTTACACCTCTACTCTAACTCTATACTTAAACTACTTACTCCTCCTGCTTTTCTCACTTAACCTGTTATCCAATTTTCCATCTGTGTCTCTTCTGCTGTTATACTCCCTACTATGTCTAATCTTTGCTCTCTTTGTTGCTATATTCCCTACTGTGACTAACTTGCTCACAAGTCAACTGCATAAAGCAAAAAATGCAACCCTCTACTAACAGTGTTCACCATTATGTAATGCCTCCACCTAAAACTGTAAAAGATGTGTTCAGTCTATGTAAATATGTTAAATCCCCGTACTAACAGTGTTCACCATTATGTAATGCCTCCACCTAAAACTGTAAAATGTGTTCAGTCTATGTAAATATGTTAAATCCCCGTACTAACAGTGTTCACCATTATGTAATGCCTCCACCTAAAACTGTAAAATGTGTTCAGTCTATGTAAATATGTTAAATCCCCGTACTAACAGTGTTCACCATTATGTAATGCCTCCACCTAATACTGTAAAATGTGTTCAGTTTATGTAAATATGTTAAATCCCCGTACTAACAGTGTTCACCATTATGTAATGCCTCCACCTAAAACTGTAAAAGATGTGTTCAGTCTATGTAAATATGTTAAATCCCCGTACTAACAGTGTTCATCATTATGTAATGCCTCCACCTAAAACTGTAAAAGATGTGTTCAGTCTATGTAAATATGTTAAACCCCCGTACTAACAGTGTTCACCATTATGTAATGCCTCCACCTAAAACTGTAAAATGTGTTCAGTCTATGTAAATATGTTAAACCCCCTACTAACAGTGTTAACCATTATGTAATGCCTCCACCTAAAACTGTAAAATGTGTTCAGTCTATGTAAATATGTTAAACCCCCTACTAACAGTGTTCACCATTATGTAATGCCTCCACCTAAAACTGTAAAATGTGTTCAGTCTATGTAAATATGTTAAATCCCCGTACTAACAGTGTTCACCATTATGTAATGCCTCCACCTAAAACTGTAAAATGTGTTCAGTCTATGTAAATATGTTAAACCCCTACTAACAGTGTTCACCATTACGTAATGCCTCCACCTAAAACTGTAAAAGATGTGTTCAGTCTATGTAAATATGTTAAATCCCCCTACTAACAGTGTTCACCATTATGTAATGCCTCCACCTAAAACTGTAAAATGTGTGCTCAGTCTATGTAAATATGTTAAATCCCCATACTAACAGTGTTCACCATTATGTAATGCCTCCACCTAAAACTGTAAAAGATGTGTTCAGTCTATGTAAATATGTTAAACCCCCTACTAACAGTGTTCACCATTATGTAATGCCTCCACCTAAAACTGTAAACGATGTGCTCAGTCTATGTAAATATGTTAAATCCCCTACTAACAGTGTTCACCATTATGTAATGCCTCCACCTAAAACTGTAAAAGATGTGTTCAGTCTATGTAAATATGTTAAACCCCCTACTAACAGTGTTCACCATTATGTAATGCCTTCAGCTAAAACTGTAAAATGTGTTCAATCTATGTAAATATGTTAAACCCCCTAACAGTGTTCGCCATTATGTAATGCCTCCACCTAAAACTGTAAAAGATGTGTTCAATCTATGTAAATATGTTAAATCTTAAGCTTCAATGCTATGTTACTAGTCAGTGTTAAGTTTGGTACTATGTAAATTTGAATGCGTCTGTGTATACCTTATATTTTTGTTAAAATTTAACTGCAGAGTTTTTCTTCCCGGGCCTCTGCTGAAAATAGACATGCATCCAGTTGGGCTTTCCCAGTCAACAAATGTAAAATAAACAATATTTTATTTTTATTTTACATCTGTTTACCTGGAAAGTCTGACTGGACACATGGCCTTTTTCAGCAGAGCCCCGGGGAGAAAAGCTCCACAAGTTACATAAAAACTAAAGACAGACTTTAAAGTATAAAATACAAAGAAACAAAATCGTAACTAGTAAACACTCAGCAACCAACCAAGTAAAATATCTGGAAGCTGACTAGAAAAACCACTGCTCGTACTTTCGATGAAATAAATTTATTACCAGTTCAACGAACAATATGCAGGTTAAGCGCTTTCAACTGTGATACAAAGTCTTCATCAGAACGACATTTTGCTTATAGAATCATGCTTATATACTACATCATTTGCATGCTTAATTGTATAATAACACTATTTACCGCCAAAACGCGCTTAACCTGCATATTGTTCGTTGAACTGGCAATAAATTTATTTCATCGAAAGTACGAGCAGTGGTTTTTCTAGTCAGCTTCCAGATATTTTACAAAGAAACAAAATGACAGACTTATGAGAACATAATATATCACAGGGGTTACACACGAAAGACAATAGCACAGTACACAGATTTAATACAAATATTAAATACCTTTTATAGAACTATTAGTTAAAAATGCACATATATACATTTTCTGAGTGCACTGTACTGCCAGATTATGAGAGATCACAAATCCTTGTGTGTGTATAGAGCATCATAATCCATGTATAGGCGGGTAAATTACCTTAGCTGAGAGATGCAGTTTAATCGGGAACAATCAATGGACATAACCACTTGTTGGACAAGTGGTCTTTTAGCATTGTTTTATTTAAATGAGTTAAGGCTATGTTAGAGGTTATGTTTAGAGTAGTGCATGTGCAGAGCTGTAGCAACTACAGAGGGATAAAATTGATCAGTCACAGCATGAAATTATGGGAAAGAGTAGTAGAAGCTAGGTTAAGAAGGGAGGTGATTATCAGTGATCAGCAGTATGGTTTCATGCTGGGAAACAGCACTACATATGCGATGTTTGCTCTGAGAGTGCTGATGGAGAAGTAAAGAGAAGATCAGGAGGAGTTGCATTGCGTCTTTGTGGACTTGAAAAAAGCATATGACAGGGTGCCTACAGAGGAGGTGTGGTACTGCATGACGAAGTTGGGAGTGGCAGAGAAGTATGTAAGAGTGGTACAGGATATGTACAAGGGTAGTGTGACAGTGGTGAGATCTGCAGCGGGAGTGACAGATGCGTTTAAGGTGGAGGTGAGATTACATCAAGGATCAGCTCTGAGCCCTTTCTTATTTGCGGTGGTGATGGACAAGTTGACAGACCAGATCAGACAGGAGTCCCCATGGACTATGATGTTTGCAGATGACATTTTGATATGTAGTGAGAGTAGGGAACAGGTTGCGGAGACCCTGGAGAGGTGGAGATATGCTCTAGAGAGGAGAGGAATGAAGGTCAGTCAGGACTAAGACAGAATGTGTGTGTGTGAATGAGAGGGAGGATAGAGGAATGGTGAGGATGCAGGGAGTAGAGATGGCAAAGGTGGATGAGTTTAAATACTTGGGATCAACAGTTCAGAGTAATGGCAAGTGTGGAAGAGAGGTGAAGAAGAAAGTATAGGCAGGGTGGAGAAGAGTGTGTCAGGAGTGATTTGTGATAGACGAGTACCAGTAAGAGTGAAAGGGAAGGTCTACAAGAGGGTAGTGAGACCAGCTATGTTATATGGGTTGGAGACAGTGGCACTGACAAAAAGGCAGGAGTCAAGAGTTAAAGATGCTAAGATTTGCACTGGGTGTGACAAGGGTAGACAGGATTAGGAATAAGCATATTAGAGGGTCAGCCCAGGCTGGACGGCTTGAAGACAAAGGAAGAGAGGTGAGATTGCATTGGTTTGGACATGTGTTGAGGAGGGATGCTGGGTATATTAGGAAAAGGATGCTAAAGATAAAACTGCCAGGTAAGAGGAAAAGAGGAAGGCCTAACATAAGAAGGTTTATGGATGTGGTGAGAGAGGACATGCAGGTGGTTGGTGTGACACAGCAAGATGCACAGGACAGGAAGAAATGGAAACATGATCCGCTGTGGTGACCCCTAATGGGAACAGCTGAAAAAAAAAGAAGTGCATTCCAGATCCTCGCATCTCCAGCATGACTGTTGGTTATGGTTATTTGCATAAGGGCACTGTTGCTAGAGCATAGGGGTCTCTTGCTGGAATAGGACTATAGACGGTTTTGAAGGGCACGTGTATTCTTGGGTTGATAGAAGATTTTCTGGGCCATGGTTAGTTGGTTAGAGAGTAAGAGATGGGGGAATTCTAACCAGTTGAGTTATTTGAGTGCATAACAGTGCAGAGTCCTATAGGCTGACTGCTGCATATCTGGCGATTTTGTTATAGCAGGAGTCTAGTTTAGCTATTTCATTTTTTCTTAGGTTAGTCAGTATAGCTGATACATAAAGTAGAGTTGGGTTTGAGCTATAGTAATTTTTGTAAGAAACTGCTTGTTCCTATACAGTGTGCCAAGTTTGCTGTGTACTTTTATACGGTGTGGGATATGTGGATGTCAAATCTCATGTTGCTATCTATTTCTACTCCCAGTAGTTCGGTGTGAGGTGAGGGTGAGATGATGGTGTTCTTTGTTGATAACAATGTTGAATGAAGGGAGGGGTACAGTAGCTTTAGTAGAAAAGAATATCATGAGTTTCGTTTTTTTTTTGGGGGGGTGGTTAGAATTAGTTGGGAGTTTGTTAACCACGTTTCTACTTCAAGGAAGGATTTTTGTGTTAGTGTTGTAGTTTACAGGGTAGTAGCACATATCACTGTAAAATCGTCTGCATACTGAATAAATGTGGCTTAAAGAGTCGAGGTATGAGGGTCGTTTGTAAATATAGAGAAGAGTACAGGGCCTTGGAGAACTCCTAGGGTCACAGGAAGAAGAGGTGAAAGGCTTTGCTGGTGCTCAGAAAGGTAGTCCTAGAACCAGGCAAGAGAAGAGTGGGACAGGTTCAATTCAAAGGAGGCATTTACAAAAGTTTGCTGTCGGAGACCATATCAAAGGCTTTCGATAAAGCTAGAAAGATAGAAGATAACATTTATTATTGTTACTGTGGAGATTAACAGTATTAGTAAATGACATTAGTGCAGTATTAGTACTATGGTATGGGCAGAAACTGTTCTGCGGATTGGTTAGTAGCTTGTTTGCTAGACCTATACTGATTAAACTGCAGCTATACCAGCTAAAGGAGGAAACTCCTGTTTGGCAGATGAAGGAAGAATCTTAAAAGTTGGAGACACAAGTGTCTAATATGGATAATGACTTTTCATTACAAAAGTGGACAGAAATGTTTTTTCTTCCATCTGTAAGATCCTGCATTATTTAGAGTTTCCAACCACCTGGATTAAAAACTTATGCAGACCCTCAACATGCACAAGATGGACAGACAAAAAAAAAATAAAAAAAATAACTGGAGGCAGGAAAAAGTAGCACAGGAATAAGCAGTCAACAAATACAGA
This sequence comes from Protopterus annectens, assembly GCF_019279795.1. NCBI lineage: Eukaryota > Metazoa > Chordata > Ceratodontiformes > Protopteridae > Protopterus > Protopterus annectens. Next base: position 138,297,898 of record NC_056747.1, read on the forward strand.
AAAAGCAAAACTGTGTGTACTTCAGTGGAAAGAATCCCCCTGAAACCCTTTCACATTTTACAAAAGAAAATTGTGCATAAGATAAAGGAGACTATAAACAGTTTATAAAAAAGTGAGATATTTCATAAAAATGCAAGGACAGGGAGCATGAAGTGAAGCCAGTGTTTAAAACAGATGTATTTTTTTTTACATGGAAAAGGGTGTGATATAACCAAAATGCAGAGCTGCACTCTGAACGATACCACCAAAATCTGTAAATACTAGACACAAGATACATTTTACTTTTATATTAATCAACTAGCTACTACAGTGGTGGTGCTGCGGTAGCATTGTCGCCTCACAGTTAGACGTTGCCCTTCGATTCTCAGAGCGTCTTCTGTGTAGTGACATGCATGAATGGGCGTTCCTTCGTTGAAGGTTGTACGTTAGGCCTGGCAAGCCAGTACGTAAAAATCTACTGCCAATCATTAGTGGACCGGAGTTCCGCTGTGGCGACCCCTAACCGGGAAAAGCCGAAAGACACAAACAAACAATCAACTAGCTAAGTAAACGACAGTATACATTTTACTGATGGGAGAATTATATTGCAGGCTGTCTGGTGAATATCCAATCTGTTTTCATACGTTCAATAAATGGGCAATATGTATACAGTTAGCTTCTCCAATTCTTGCACCAAGTCTTGGAGAGACTACAAAGCTAGAGACAAGAATGCTGACTAAAAGTAGCACTACAAGCACTGAGTGAGTGAAGTGGGTTAAATGAAAGTGAATAAATATGGGCGATGATGTCCGGTATAACCATAACTTAAGATTCAAACTTACGACATTTTAAAACCACTGAAATAAGGTAAAAGTGCAACAGTTATTTGAAATTGCATGCTTTTGCTTTATCAGGTTTTAGAATGGGTGACTGACAGTCTGCAGATTGAACCTATTCTGTCTCTGGTAGTAGCAAAGCGCAGATTGCTTTTCTTGGCAGGCTGTCCTGGACTACAAGAGATCAGAAGCACTTTACCTAGACAACTAACATGTTTGACCCAATGAAAATCTCTAAAACTGAGAAACTTTACACATTTTTATCTGCCTTTTTAGGGGCAGCAGGCAGACAACCAGGAAAACTGCAGGCAGTGACACACATCTTCCAAAACTGACATAACTGGAAGAATAGGTGAAAGTTCTGGAAATTACTTCTGTAACAGCTCATGCTCCCCACTGAACACAGTGGTACATTCTGGAAACAGTCTCAGATAATGAAACCCCACTGGGACAATCAGAAGCTGAGCTCTCCTCGGAGACTGAATCATAAAACTGGGGAGAAAACCCTGTACTTGTCCTTTCATCTTCCTATCCAGATTCAGAATCTTGAATTTCTTCTCAAAAAGGGTATCCCTCTTTTTTTTTTAATCAGAAACCCCCTTATAAGAAGGATCAATAGCCTAAATTAAACCTGGAGCCTGAACTAGTAAATTATTCTTGTCTAAACAAATTTGAGGAGGAAAGGCTACCAAAGTTTTGGTTTCAGTTTCTTTTTGACAGGAAAACGGGGCCATCGGCATTATTAATGACAGCAGAAGCTTCCCCAGAGATTTCCCAACTTTCTAACCAAGCAAGATAATCTTCCCTGTTCCTTGTCCCAGGGCTGACAAGAGTGGCTCTCTCCTGCACAATGAGAGGACCTCAAAAGCTGGAGAGGATGTGGCTAATTCCCTGTCCATAGTGGCTTTAAGTGCTATATCACAGGAATCCAGGGTAAAGGAGAAGTGGTCTGAGGAACAAGCTATGGCCACAGCACAATCACCCACCTGCGGCTGAAGCAAACGGCTAGCTTTCTGAAGTGACAAAGGACGTTTAATTTTTTCATTTTGTGGCAGGAAGGAGGACAGACTGTGGGACTGGTAATTTGTCCCAAGGTCAAGCCAAAAATGGTGCCTCTTTCCCAAGGAAAACAAGCAAGCAAAAGCTGGAAAATTTTGAAGTTTATAAAAGTCACTCTTTTCACACAAAAACACAGCAAAAAACACTAACACACTAAAACACGGTCAGCCTGAAAAAAGTAAAATAGGCACAGTTTCTCCACAGGAAAAAAAGGTTTTGAATTAAATGACAAGAAAAAAAAAACTCTTCCCCCCATTTAGATGTACAGTGAAGTCCTGTTATTGTCCATTAAAACACAGACGTCTAGCTTAAAAACAACTTTCCTAAATAGGAAAGTACAATAAAAGAATTTAATGTGGAAGTTTTTTCTCCTAAGTGAACTTATCTGCTAAACAAATGAACAGCACAAGCAGACATTCTATCCTCAAAAGTTATAAAGATGACTTTTGCTTTGGGTGTGTGGAAGGTGCCCTGACGCTTGGGAAGTTGGCCAGCTGTTACATCCTTTGCTGGATATAACCCGTATAACTAAGGCTACTGCAGCAGTGATCAATACAATGATAATCATGAATGTTTTGTAAAGAAAAGTGCAAATGAGGGTTTATTTGCTGGAATAGGAGGACAGAGAAAGAAAAGTCTTAACGCTGCTTTAAAAGGGTACTGGATTAAAGATAGAGGAACAAATAAAGGATCGGCAGGGAAGATTTATAGCAGTGAGAGGTTACTGGTAGGGGGTGAGAATTATACTGACTGTAGTATAGATTCCACCAAAAGCACTGAGGGAAGATGTAAAGAACTATATATATGGGTGAAATTATAGCCTTTCATCAAGTATGCATAGCAGTGGTTTGAGATTGGAACACTAAGAAATAACAAAGTTGCCTCTGGACAGCAAAGATGTCACAGAGTGCCAGATGAAGGAACATACTAAATATATATATGCAAATATTTGGGCTCACTGATGTAATGAAAATAGGACATAATGAAGGGGAATATCAAACATTCAGCTTAATATGGTTCCTGGGCAAGACTGCATAAATATTACATATGCACTAGAACATGGTGCAAACCACAAAAACATATCCAGTGTTAGAATCAGATCACATACCTATGTAAGTGAAGTTCTCTCAGCAAGTAAAACTACTGTGACTTAACACTGGCATTTTTTTTAGTATTCTTAAAAGGAAGCCATTTAACAACTGGCTAGATCCAACTAAAGTAGTACTGATAGAATGGAATCTTAGTAGTAAAGAGTATGCAAAGGATTAAGAAAATTGTAAACTGAAAATAAGAAATGTGGTCACAATGAAAACAATATATATATATATATATATATATATATATATATATATATATATACACAGACAGACACACGTGTGTGTGTGTGTGTGTGTGTGTGTGTGTGTGTGTGTGTGTGTGTGTGTGTGGACTGTCACAGCAGATAAGTAAATGGCTTAAAATTTGCAGATGCAAAAAGAAAAAGTGGAATACACCGCGTTGAAGGGCGACTGAAAATACAGAATGTCTGTGTAGGAATATTTAAAACAAATGAATGAACATAAGAGCAAAGGGTTTAAAACAATCTGACAATAACCTACAGCAAAGTACAGTTGTCTAAGTTTCACTTGCCCATAAAAGTAGACTTCCTCACTACTGCAGTAGCCTTTAAAGTTATATGGGTTGTGCTCGGCCCACCAGCCAGCTTCCAGAACTTCCATCTCTCTTCTCACAGATTCACTGTGATTGCTAATTGGTCAGAATGGTTTAAGGGAAAAAGTGATTGAAGTGGAGATTTCTTCAAGAATTTCTTGCACAAAAGTAAAGAAGGAACATACTCACCCTAAGCCTTAAACATAATGCATTTTATTTCCCAATAAATAACTACATATAGTATGGAGAGACACTGCTGCACCCCCCCCCCCCCAACAACTAGTCATCATTCTCACTGCTGCAGTAGACTTAGCTATATGGGTTGAACAGCAAAGCCCATCGAACCTGAAGGAGAAAGGATATGGATCCAGAAGCCCCTGGAGAATGATCCTAGTAAAGCCTGTCCTGGATCTAGATAAAGAATCCAGTTTTTAAATGACTTATAAAGGTATGCACAGAGAACCATGTAGCTGCCTCCAGAAACCGAGTGCATACCCTAAATGAACTTCAGAGATACAAACAGTAAGTAAATTAGGACGACTGAGAAGGGCAAAGAAAGTACAGTTGTGAAAAATCTTACCATAACGGTAGCTGTCCTTCTCTTCACCTGCTGCAGTATTCATTATATTTAGGATGCCCTGCCAAGGGCAGCCCAACATCCAACCAGGATACCAAAGCCTTTACGTTGCTTTAAAGATATGCCACATGTCACATGTATGCTCCTCGCGTAGCACTGGGCATAAAGGTGATGTCCGGACATACCATCCTCAGAACTGATAATAAGAACGTCAGCTCAAGGAAAAGAGAGAGGTAACCAGTACTTCCAGAAGAGAAATGGACCAGGGGGCGGAGGGGGTGAATATTGCAACAGTGAAGAGAAGGACATCTACCATTATGGCAAGATTTTACACACTGTTGCAGTGTTCATTACATTACGGAGCGTGCCAAAGCTCAGGAAGAAAAGTACAGTTGTGTACACTTACCATAAATGTAGATGTTAGGGTGTATTCACTGTTGCAGTCATCACGTTTAGGTTATCTACTTGCAGGTAGCCCTCAGTCGGTCTGATTATCAAAGTCATGGGTCCTGCGTCGGTTGCGGTCTCATCTTCCATGACGTCAGGTAGTCAGGGGTATAAAGCATGCAGCCGAGACTATTTTATCAGTTTTTCTTGCCCCAGATGTCAGGTGCCCCCATAATGGGAAGCAATTACATACACGTTTATACCTCCAACAACAAAGCAAATACACCAGAAAGCTTTAAGCATAGTAAACAAGAATAGAGGTATAATCAATAGAAGTCAGGGGGCTGGAGGGAGGGTAACCAGGACTGCAACAGTGAATACACTCTAACATCTACATTTATGGTACACAACTGTACTATGTTCTTCGTGTTTCACTGTTGCAGTCATCACATTTGGGTAGATTCCCAAAGCTAAGGAGGAGGCAATTATATAGCATTAGGACCAGCTATAAGGCCCTGCAAGATTGCAGTGGCAAAGCCAGCTCTGGATTTAGAAAAAAAATTGGCAAGTGGAAATGCTTGGTGAAGGTATGTACAGAACTCTAGGTAACAGCTTCTAGGATATCCCTGGTAGGGACACCTCTGAGAAAGGCTGTAAAGGTAGATGCAGCCCTGGTGGAATGAGGTCTTATCCCCTTGTGGGGTAGGTTTTCCATGGTGCTTATAGCAGAAATGAATGCAATAGCCTATCCACTTAGAAATGGTTTGCTTAGAAATGGCCTTCCCCTCTGCCCCTGTTGCAAATGTAACCAGCAGCTGTTCAGATTTCCTGAGAGGTTTAGTCCTGTTCAAGTAAAATCTAAGTTGTCTGTGCATGTCCAAGGAGTGCAGTATTCTTTCCCCTTTGTTCTGTGAATTAGAAAAGAATGTTGGCAAATGAATGGACTAATTAAGGGCCACACTGGATACCACCTTGGGAATAAAGGAAGGATTGGTCCTGAGGGACACCCTGTCCGCATGAAAGATGATGAAAGGCTCCACTGCCAAGAGGGCGTGTAACTCAGACACTCTTCTTGCTGAAGTGATGGCTAGAATGAAAGCTGTTTTCCAAGAAAGGAATTTTAACTCTGCATTTGCAGCTGGCTCAAAGTGGGGCACAGTGAGTTTTTCCAATACAAAGTTAAGGTCCCAGGCTGGAGAAGGGGGTCTCCTGGGTGGTCTTATGTTTTCGGCCCCTGTGAGGAATTGCTTCAGCAGTGGATGAGAGAAGAGGGGTAGCTCTGTATTATAATGTGCTGAAAAGGTAGAGGCATGAATTTTGATGAAAGAAAAGGAAAGGCCCTTGTGAAGCATCTCAGAAAAATATTGAAGAATATGAGGCAAATTGGGCACTGCTGTGCCCATCCCTTGAGTTTGGCTCCAGGAACAGAATCTTTTCCATTTTTCAGCATAGGATTTTCTAGTACTAGGCCTCCTTACCTCCAGAATGACATCCATCACTTGCTTACGGAGGGATGGTAACGGAGACATCAGGTAATTAGCCAAGCTGCAAGGTTCAGAGTTTGAAGCTGTGGGTGCAGAATCTGGCCCGCCTGCTGGGACAGCACGGCAGGGGTCTGAGGCAGGTGCCATGGTCCCAGCAGTGATATACTGTGCAAGAGGGGGTACCGATGTTGGCGTGGCCAGTTTGGCGCAATCAGTATGGTCCTTGGTTTGTCCTGTTTGATCTTTAGTAGCACTTTGGAAAGGAGAGGAGAGGCAGAGGGGGAAAGGTATAAACTGATAGGGTTTTCCAGGCGAAGGGCAGGGCATCCACTTACCAAGCCTATCTGTGGGGAGTCCTTGTGCAGAACTTGTTCAACTGGTAGTTCTGAGGGGAGGCAAACCGGTCTATCTCTGGGCTCCCCCATTTGTTTCTCAACATGTTGAACATCTTTGCTTCCAGTTTCCACTTGTGTGGGTCCATGAGATTTCTGCTTAGGTCTTCTGCCAGTGTATTTAGCTTGATTGGCAGGAATTGAGCTTGTAGTTCCTCTTGGTAGCTCAAGGCTGTGTTCCACAAAGCCATGGCTAGTCTGCAGACAGGGTATGATGGGTTCCCCCCCTGCTTGTTTATGTACCACATAACAGTGGTGTAGTCCGTCTTTACCAATAATTGTCCTGGAAGAATGTGGTCCTTGAAGGCTGTCAGAGAATTCTGTACAGCTAACATTTCTTTTTGACTGATATGCAGGTGCATTTGAATGGTTCCATTTGCCCTGAATGCACCGCCCTACCAAGTGAACCCCCATACATAGTCTGATGCGTCTGTTAGGGTTTGGGTGGCAGGGGGTAGAGTGAATGGCAGTCCCTTGTTTAGGTGGCAGGCCTCTGCCCACCAAAGGAACTCTATCTGTAGACAAGGTATGATAGGACTTATTGATTCTAGGTCCTGAAAATGTTGACACCATAGGCTTTTTAGATACCATTGTAGTTTCCTCATACGCAGTCTTGCATATGGAATTAGTAGAATGCAAGAGGCCATGAACCCTACGGCTTGCAGTATTTTCCTTGCAGATAGCTGGGTCTTTGTGGCCAGTAGTTTGAAGTAGGTTGCCAAATTGTTTCACTGGCGTGAGGTGGGCCATCTGGGAAGTTGTATTCAAGCTTGCTCCAAGGAATACAATTTGTTGGCAGGGTAATAGAGGGGATTTCTTTTCGTTTAGTGTATCCCAGAGAGGTTAGCAATTTCTTTACAAATGCCAGATGTAATAGTATGTCCTGGCTTTCTGCCTGAATTAGACTATCATCCAGGTATGGGTATATTTGAATATTTCTTTGCCTGCAAAATGCAATGAGTGGAGCAAGGCACTTTGTGAATACCCTGGGCGCAGTAGATAAGCCAAAGGGCAGTGCATAGAACTGATCGTGCATGTAGCCTGCTCTGAAGCGTAGGCATCTTCTGCAAGATTCCCTTATTGGGATGTGCAGGTAGGCTTCCTTTAAATCCAGTGTTGCCAACCAGGCATTTTTTCCCAGCATGGGGAGCAGCTGATGCAGAGTTAGCATTTTGAATTTTGGGATATCCAAAAAATGTTTTAGGATAGACAGGTCCAGGGTAGGACGCCAGGAATCATCTTTTCTGGGTACCAGAAAGAGTCTTGAGTAGAAACCTTGCCCCCATTCTTCTTCGGGGACAGCTTGAATAGCCCTGATGCTTAGAAGAAAGAGGACTTGCTTTTGAGCCTCTGCCCACTGGTTTGGGGGTAGATCTGCCCAACCATTTGGGGTTGGTAAGGAAGGGAGTGAAATCTGTATCCTTGGGAAACTATATTTAAAACCCATTTGTCTTGGGTAATGTGTTCCCAGTTTTTTGCATGCAGAGAGCTGTTTCCCCCTAAAGGAACAGTCAGTTGAGCAGGGCTTGGAAGTTTTAAAGTTGTCATTATGACAGTTTACCATAGAGGGGTGTCTTACTACTCCCAGCTTTGGAAATGGAAGCCCCCACTGCTTAGGCCTGTGAGTACCTTGAGACTGAAGCCTAGGTGTTCTGCTGATTCTGAGTTTGGACTGAGCAGGACTGGAAGAGGCGGGAAAGAACCAATTCTTAGTAGGCCAATGCCTACTACATCTGGGAGGCTGTACTTGCAGGAAATATCTTTAACAGTTTGCATAGATTTAGCTTTTTCCTCCATTTTTTTTTTAAGTAATTCTTCTGCTTTGTTACCATACAGGCGATCTTGGTTTGAGGGAGCATCCAGTAATTTAGCTTTAACATGATCTGGCAAGGGATGCTCCTTAAGCCAAGCATGCTTTCTAAGTACAGACCCAGTGACAGCAGCCCTGCAAGATGCCTCTAATGAATCAAAACCACATTGCAAAGTATGTTTTCCAACCTGCTCAGCAAAATGCATTAAATCCTGTAATTCTTTATTTTCGGCACAGTCAGGAATAAACATAATTTTCTGTTTAAGCAATCCAATAATATGCTGCTGATACTTTAACATACGAAACTGGCAGTTTAAGGCCCTAATGGCCAAAGTTGCAGACGTGTATACCTTCTTACCCCATCTATCCAGGGCCCTGGAATCTCTATCGGAAGGGGTAGGGTTTTTGGCAGTAGTAGCCTTAATGCCTTTGGTCCCTGTGAAATGGTCTCAGGATCTGCAGTAGGGTTCTTAAAGTGGAACTTGTGCAAGTCAGGTACCCTGCAATACCGGTCATGTTTTCTTGGAACTGGAGGTAGAGAGTCGGGGGCCAGACTAGATTCCGAGAAGGCATCATCTGCAATATCCAGTACAGGAAGGATAGCTAAAGGCCTGTGCTGAGGTAGGAGTAAGAATTCCCTAAGCCTCTTTTTGGAGTCAGAGTAATCCTGGCTTTCCCCGAGGAAATGCTCCAAGAGTATGCAAGGTTTCACCAAAAGAGAAATCCTCTGGAGGGGAAGCAGAGGGAATTGAGTCCTCTGCATTAGAATCCTCATAGGTAGATAAGGGCAACTCCTGGTCATCAGAAAAAAAAAAAAAAAAAAAAAAAACAGTAATTTCAGAATCCTGATCAGAAGAATCAGAAGGAAAATCAGTCCTAGGTCTTTTAGAGGGAGAACGGTGGCTCCCCCCGATTACAGCAGTAAGATGTTCAGCCATTCTTATCATTTGTTTTTTTTAAGCATAGGGGCCTGACCATGTGGTATGGGCGTCGTTTTTTTAGGCATGGATCGAGTTTTAGGCCTTGAAGAAGAAGATGGCATCGGTTTAACATGCAAGTCAGTAGGCCTGAATACACCCTCAGAAACCGGTGCCTACACAGCGGCTCTGGACCCATCCAAGGTAGACACATCCGCAGGTTCCACAGTCTAAGAGGCATACCCGGCCTCCAAATGAGTCTCAGTAGAGGCCTGCGACTCTAAAGTAACAGGTATCAGGGGCTGCGAAAGTGCCTCACTTGAGTACGGGCGAACTGGCTACTAGCTTAGGAGAAGCATAATCAGTTGATTTGGACCTATGCGGTCTGTCTGTGTCTTTATCTTTACGTTTTTTCAGAATGTCAGTAGTCAGGTGGCTTACCAAAGCCATTTCGGGATAATTGAACAGAGTACCAAAATATTTAGATGCGAAAATTAACAGACTGTGAATAGTTAGAGGTTTGAATAACGCACAAAACTGACAGCGAGGTACGTCGTGGTCTGGGCCTAGGCAAGGAATGCAGTACGAATGAAAATCTTTATGAGGCATTGGCTTTCCGCAAGAAATACAACTGTTAACTTTTACTGACATTGGTTTAGAGCAAGAAAAAGGATCTCCAACGGGGTACTTAGCTTAGTTGAAGACTTCAGATCTGAAACTCTAAAACGAAAATTTCAGGAGTCACCCGACTGGCACTTCCACAACTGCTTCTGCTTCGGGCACCGCATGGCAAGAAAGACTGATAAAATGGCGTTGGCTGCATGCTTTATACCCCTAACTACCTGACGTCATGGAAGATAAGACAGCAACAGATGCAGGACCCAAGACTTTGATAATCAGCCCAACTGAGGGCTACCTGCAAGCAGATAACCCAAACGTGATGACTGCAACAGTGAAACACAAAGAACATCTTGGGAGGAGGAGGAAGGATCAGCAGAGCCCTCTAGGAAGCAAAGAAGAATGTCCCTAGCAAAACCAGCTATAGTTCTGAAGATTCCATCCAACTTGTTGTGCGTGGTAAATTTGTGTACAGAAATCCAGGTAGCTGCCTCAAGAAGAGAAATAGTATCCAAATCCTTGAAAAATTGCACCAGAAGAAGCCACAGCCCTAGTAGAATGAGCCTTAGCAGGAAAAGGAAGGCTCTTACCATGAAAAGAATAACAAAAGGAAACAGCTTTTGAGATACAAGAAGAAATAAATAGTTTCCTTGGATACAGCTAATCCTAGGGACCTGCAATGAAAAGAACAAACAGCTGATCAAAATTACTAACAGTCTTAGTCTTATCCAAATAAAATCTGAGTTGTCTATGAACATCCAATGGGTGCAGCACCTTATCACTGGCAGACTGTGGAGAAGGTAAGAAAGTGGGCAAATGAATAGATTAAGGGACAACTCAATCACCTTGGGCATAAAAGGAGGACTAGTATGCAAGGACACCCTGTCCTTATGAAACACCAAAAAAAGGACGAGTCACCCATCTGATAGAGGTAAGGGCCAACAAAAGTACAGTCTCCCAAGAGCAACCTTGCAAGGAAGTTGAAGCAGCAGGATCAAAAAGGAGTTTAAGTCAATTTTTCCAAACTGAAAATTAATATTCCAGGGAGGAGGAACAGGCTTCCTGGTATGACTTATATGAAGGACACCTTTAAGAAATTGTTTAGCTTCAAATCTAGAAGCCAAAGGAAGAAAAAAAAAGGCAGACAAGCAGCTATAGCTAAGTGGGCCTTAACAGAAGAATAGGCCAACCCAGCATTGGTTCTGTCCTATCTGTGTGAATTGCTCAAAGGAACACCCACAGAAAGTGGATACAAATTATGATAAAGACACCAAACAGTAAAACCTCTTCCATGTGGAAAAGTAGGATTTCTTAGTACTGGGTTTCCTGGCCTCCTGCAGGACCCAAAACATGTGCTCAGAAAAAAGGTGTCTATGAAATCAAAATCCTATCATCCACAGCATCAGTTGAAGAGTGGACGGGTGGGTATGAAAGAGATCCCTCGTCTTGTAGAAGTAGGTCCACCCTGTGAAGTAGCTTGTGTTGATTGCCTTTGGCTGAGGGGACCAATGCTGTCAAAGCCAAAATGAGTCACCAACAGGATTTTGTGAGTAGCCTGTTGAATTTTGAACAGGACTTTTTGAATGAGGTAAAATGTAAGGAACGCATAAAGAAACATCCCCTACCTAGAAAAAGATAGGGGTCCTCCTTCCAAACCAGAGAACCCGAGACTCTGGCACAAAAAAAAAATGTATCTGTTCAGAGGGGAGGCAAATAGATCTATTTGAGTACCACTCCACTGGTGGACAATGTCCAGAAATAGATCCCTGTGAAACGTGCATTTGTGGGATTGAGTTAATGACCTGTTCAGAGTGTCCGCCACAATGTTTTGACCTAATGGAATGTAAATTGCCTGAAGAGTCACTTGGATACTGGACATCAAGATCCTACACCAGGATTGCCAACCAGCAAAGAAGACAAAATCTTGTTCCCCTGTTTGCTTACATACATCACTGTGGTGTTATATGTAAACATCTTGAGAGATCCTGGGGAGAAAAAGATGAAAAGCCTTAAGCGCCACCAGAAGAGCTCTCATCTCTGACATTGATGTCTCTCTGTTGAAGAGGCAACCATACCGAATGCACCTTTACAGAGCCAATAGCTGCTCCCCAGAACACGTCCGAGACATCTGTGAAAGTACAGTTGTGTACCTACCATAAATGTAGATGTTCGAGTGCATTCACTGTTGCAGTCATTACACGGGTTATCCTGCTAGCAGGCTACCCGCAGTCGGCCTGAATTCCAAAGTCCTGGTCGGGCGTCGGTTGCTGTCGCCTCTTCCCTGACATCAGTGCGCCAGGGGTATATAAGATGCAGCCAACGCCATTTTCTTCAGTTTTTCTTGCCCTAGATGTCAGGTGCCCCTAAAAGGGTAGGCTAAAAATATTGCTTATAAAAAAGCATGCACTAACATATAAATTACCTTAATCTACAAGCAAATACACCACATAGCTGTATAGAATAGAGAAGTACAGATAAGTCCCAGCAAAGAATGGGGGATGGTGGGTGGGTAACCTGGACTGCAACAGTGAATACACTCGAACATCTACATTTATGGTAGGTATAAAACTGTACTATGTTCACAGTGTTTCCCTGTTGCAGTCATTACACTTGGCTTGAATCCCAAAGCTGAGGTTGAGTGGCTGGGTCTAAATAGAATTAGGAGTGGCTACGAGGTCCTGCAGAAAGTACAGTTTTGTACCTACCATAAATGTAGATGTCCGATAGGTATGCATCTGCAGTCCTTACATATGGGTTGTCCTGCCTCAGGCAGCCCTTCGGCGGCCGGATTCCAAAGTCTGGGTCCGGCATCGGCTGATGTCGCCCCTTTCCCCGACGTCAGAGCGCCTGGGGTATAAAAGCGTCAGCCGACGCCATCTTCCTCAGTTTTTCTTGGCCCAGATGCCAGGTGCCCTCTAAAGAAGTTTAAATTTTGGAGAAAAGAATAAATTCCAATCATGCACAACAATAAAAAACAAATACACCATAAAAGAAAATCCCAGCTAGCTAAAATGAGGAATAGGTACCCAAAGAGTGCTACTGAGGGGTATGAGGGAGGGAAAACCTGACTGCAGATGCATACCTATCGGACATCTACATTTATGGTAGGTACAAAACTATACTATGTGCTTCAAGGATGCATCTGCAGTCCTTACATATGGGTAGAATACCATAGCCAAGCTGGGGGAGGTAGGACCTAAGAAAAGGATGGTGTAGCTAACATGCCCTGCAAGACTGCAGTAGCAAAGCCTGCTCTGGATCTGGAATATAAAGGCAAGTTGTAATGCTTGGAAAATGTATGCACAGAGCTCCATGTAGCAGCTTCTAAAATGTCCTTTGTAGCCACCCCTCTTAAGAAGGCTGTGGAGGTGGCTGTTGCTCTGGTGGAATGAGGTCTGATGTTAGCTGGCACGGCTTTTCCATGAAAAGAGTAACAATCGAATGCAATTTCCTATCCATTTTGAAATTGTTTGTTTGGAAATTGCTTTTCCTTGTACACCGGCAGCATATGCTACTAGCAGTTGGTCAGTTTTTCTGTAAGGCTTAGTTCTGTCCAAGTAGTAGCGCAACTGTCTGTGAATGTCCAGGGTATGTAGAAGTTTCCCTCCTTTATTTTGTGGGTCTGGAAAGAAAGTAGGCAGGTGGATAGCTTGGTTCAGTGAGACTCTGGATACCACCTTTGGCATGAATGAAGGATTGGTTCTCAAAGAGACTCTGTCCTTATGGAAAATGAGAAATGGTTGTACTGCCATGAGGGCCTGTAACTCAGATACTCTTCTTGCTGAGGTTATGGCCAGAAGGAAGGCAGTCTTCCAAGACAGGAATTGCAGTTCTGAAGATGCTGCTGGTTCAAAGGGAGGTAGAGTTAGTTTTTCCAACATGAAGTTAAGGTCCCATGTAGGCACTGGTGGTCTCCTTGGAGGGTTGATGTTTTTTATGCCTCTTAGAAACTGCCTTAGCAGAGGATGAGAAAATACAGGTGGATCAATGTCACTCTCTGCTGAAATAGCTGATGCATGAATTTTTATGGATGAATAAGAAAGGCCATTATGGAGCATTTCAGCCAAGTAATCAAGGATATGTGGAATGCTCATCACTGTCGGATCCTGACCCCTTGTGGTGTTCCAGGTTCGAAATCTTTTCCATTTTGCTGAATATGCCTTTCTTGTGGAAGGCCGCCGAGCTTCCATGATGATTATCCTTTACCCTCTTGGATAGTTTATCCTGGCGAGGAGTCAAGGTATTTTCCAGGCTGTCAGCTGCAAGGTTTTTAGACTGGAGTGTAGAGTTTTGTAATTGTGCTGTGTCAGAAGAAGTGGCCATTGTGGTAGAGGCCACGGTTTCGTGCGTGACATGCTCTTTAACAGTGGATACCAGTGTTGTCTTGGCCAGTCCGGAGCTATCAGAATCACTTTTGGTTGCTCTGTCCTGATCTTCAGTAAGACCTTGGTCATTAAAGGAAGAGGTGGGAATGCATATACTGTTAGAGCCTTCCAGCTGAAGGATAGGGCGTCCACTTTGTATGCTTGAGGATGGTATGTCCTTGTGCAGTATTTCTTCAGTTGATGGTTGTGGGGGGAGGCAAAAAGATCCATGTCCGGCCTTCCCCATGCTTGTGCTATCTGAAGAAAAATGTCTGGATGCAACATCCATTCGTGTGGATCCATGGTGTTTCTGCTTAGGCTGTCCGCCAGTACATTGTCCTTTCCTGGTACGAACTGGGAATGCAGTTCTATATTGAGTTTTAGGGAAAGTTCCCAAAGATTCATTGCCAACCTGCAAAGAGGGTAGGAATGGGTACCTCCTTGCTTGTTTATGTACCACATAACTGTGGTATTGTCTGTCTATTAGCAGGTGACCTTGATGCAGGAAATGTTCGAAGGCCTCGAATTGAATGCATCACTGCCAGCATTTCCTTTTGGTTGATGTGAAGGTGCAATTCCTTTTGTGTCCATTGCCCTTGAATACATCTGCCCTTCATGTGTGCTCCCCATCCATGGGCTGAGGCGTCCATTGTAATGGTTTGGCTGATATGAGGCTTGCTGAAAGGCAGACCCACGTTTGACTGGCTTGCTTGTGCCCACCACTGAAATTCTTTTAGGAGGCATGGAATGAGGGGGATCAAAGCTTGTAGGCTGTGACTGTGTTGAGACCATAGACTCCTTAGGTACCATTGTAGTTTCCTCATATGCAGCCTTGCTTGTGGAATCAGAAGAATGCAAGATGCCATGAAACCCAGGGCCTGCAGGACTTTCCTTGCAGTCAGCTGGGTTTGTGTTGTCAGATTTCTGAAATAATCCGGTAATTGTTTTTGTTTTTCTTCTGTGAGAAAAGCCATTTGGGTGATTGTTTCCAGCTTTGCACCCAGAAAAATTACTTGTTGGGATGGAACAAGTCTTGATTTCTGAATGTTGACTGTGTATCCCAAGGCCTGTAGTAGGCGGATGGCATAGTTCAAGTGTTTTACCAATGTTTGTTGGCTGTCCGCTTGTATAAGGCAGTCGTCCAGGTATGGGTATATTTGAATTCCCTGAAGTCTGCAATGTGCAATTACTGATGCCAGGCATTTCGTGAATACTTTGGGCGCAGTAGATAAGCCAAAGGGCAATGCTGAGAATTGATAATGCTCTGAACCTGCAAGAAATCTGAGGTGTCTTCTGCAACTTTGTCTGATAGGGACATGCAGGTATGCCTCCTTGAGGTCTAGAGTTACCAGCCAGGACCCCTTGCCCAGCATGGGAAGGAGTTGCTGTAAGGTCAGCATCTTGAATTTTGGCACGATGAGATAAGTATTCAGTGCGGACAAGTCCAGAATAGGCTTCCATTGCTTTTCTTTTCTTGGAACAAGGAATAGTCTGGAATAAAATCCTTGGCCTTGTTCTGTGTAAGGAACCTTTTCTATTGCCTTCATTTGAAGTAGTTTGGAAATTTGCTTGAAAGCCTCTGCCCTTTGATTTGGTGGCAGGTTTGGCATGCTTTGTCTTTTTGGTAATGTATGAAAATGGAATCTGTATCCTTTGTCTATTATTTGCAGTATCCCTTTTTCCTTTGCAATACTGTGCCAATTTTCTGAGAATAGAGATTGACTTCGCCAACCAGGGCTCAATTGGAAGCACCTTTGGGCGGAAAACTAAGTCAAGTCATTGAGTTTGTCCTTGTGCAGCAGTTGAAGGTCCTGCACTACCTCTCTGGTTAGGAGGCTGCCATTGACGTCCTCTGTAGGAGCCTCTTGCTTGCCCTCTACCTCTGGCACGCCTGTTTTTGCCTCTTTGAAATCTGTCTGTGTCTGGAAAGGACCAATTCTTAGAATGCCAATTTCTGCTGAATCTTGGTGGTTGGACCTGGAGAAAATCTTTGACTGTTTGTACTGATTTAGCCTTTTCCTCAAATTTCTTTAAGACCTCTTGAGCCGTGGAACCAAATAACTTTTGTTTTTCCAGTGGTGCATCCAGAAGCTTTGCTTTAACATGATCTGGCAGTGATTGTTCCTTCAGCCAAGCATGTCTGCGTATGACTGCACCTGTCATTGCTGACCTACATGAAGCTTCCAATGCATCATAACCACACTGTAAAAAATGGTTGCTAACCTGCTGAGAGTTATGCACCAGATCCTGAAGCGCCTTGCGGTCTAGGGGTTCAGGCGAGGATAGTTTTTTATGCAATTCATCTAACAGATACAGTATAGTATCATATGGAATTGACAATTTAAAGCTCTCATAGAAAGAGTGGAAGAAGTATACACTTTTTTACCCCATCTCTCTAAAGCCCTGGATTCCCTTTCAGAAGGAAGTGGATTCTTGGCAGTGGTAGTTGTAACCCCTTTAAGGCCCTGGGAAATAGTTTCTGGATCAGCAGAGTGGCCCTTGTAAAGGTATAGATGCGAGTCCAGGACTCTGTAGTACCTGTCAGGTTTGACAGGAGCCGGAGGAAGGGAGTCAGGGGAAATACTAGACAGAGTATACATCTTCTATAACACTTAAAACTGGAGGAATAGCCAAAGGTCTATGCTGAGGTAAATGTAAAAAAGTCCATAACCTCTCCCTGGAATCAGAGAATTCCTGGCCTTGCCATTTGAAATGCTCTCTCATGGAGTGAAGGGTCTCCCCAAAGGAAAATTCTTCAGGGGGGGAGGCAGAGGGGATAGATTCCTCTGCATCAGAATCCTCGTAAGGCGGAAGGGCCTCCTCCTGGTAGTCTGAAAGGGCAGAGTCATCCGAGGCCTCATCTGAAGACTGGGGATCTGTCTGCTCAACCCTGGGCCTTTTGCCTGGAGGTGGTTGAGAGCCCCTGTCTGGATGTGGCTGAGAGCCCCTGATTAAGGAGATAAGGTCCTCAGCCATACTTAAGATTTGTGAACTGGTAGTGGATCCCTGAGGAATAGCCTTGGGAGGGAGACATTTTGGCTGTTTAACAGCTTTAGCCCGGGTAAAGGCCTTAATGGACATGGATACAGGAGGCCTGGCTGCCCCACGTGCTGGAGTAGTTTTATCAACAGAAATGGTGTCGGATATTTCCTGAGCACCGGTTTCAGACGGTAATTCTATGACCGACTTAGAGATGGCCTCCGGTACCGAAGTTACTGGCTGTGCGGTGTCGTCGGTCGGAAGCGGTAGAGATTCGGCTAGAGTAGAGACACTCGCGGCAGGCCTAGCCGTGAAGTCGGCCGAAACCGCGGACCGCGTGCGTCGGTCCTTATCCTTTCGTTTTTTGGGTAAATGTGCTGTCGGAATCTCCGACGGCATGATATAACAGAATTTTTCCCCAAAAAATTCCTCTGCAAACTCTGCCCGATGCCTAAGAGTGCGTTTATTGAAGGAAGCACAGGCAGAACAGGCCGAGACATTATGGTCTGGGCCTAGGCAGGGTAAGCAGTAAGAGTGGAAATCCTTATGAGGTATTTGTTTCCCACAAGATAAACAATTATTAACTTTAACCGTTTGATCTGACATCGGCTGAGGCAAGAAAGAGTCCCCAACGGGGTACTTAGCTTTTTTGAAGACTTCGGTATCTGAAATCACAGGAGCTGGCCGACCGGCACTTGCGAACTGCTTCTGCTTCGGGCACCTCGCGGCAAGAAAGACTGAGGAAGATGGCGTCGGCTGACGCTTTTATACCCCAGGCGCTCTGACGTCGGGGAGGGCGACATCAGCCGACGCCGGACCGAGACTTTGGAATCCGGCCGACTGAAGGGCTGCCTGAGGCAGGACAACCCATACGTAAGGACTGCAGATGCATCCTTGAAGGACATCTGCAGTGGCAAAGCCTGCTCTGGATTTAGAGTAAAGAGGTAAGTGGTAGTGCTTTGTAAAAGTGTGCACTGAAGTCCAACTTGCAGCTTCCAAAACATCCTTGGTTGGTACTCCTCTGAGGAAGGCTGCTGAAGTGGCTGCTGCTCTGGTTGAATGTGGCCTAATGCCCTTAGGCACTGATTTGCCATGTTGTGAATAACAGAAACGAATGCAGTGACCTATCCATTTTGAAATAGTCTGCTTTGAGATGGCCTTTCCTTGTGATCCTGCAGCATATGCCACTAAAAGTTGCTCAGTCTTTCTGAAAGCTTTAGTTTTGTCCAAATAGAAGCGTAGCTGTCTGTGTATATCCAAAAAATTCAGAAGTCTCTCCCCTTTATTCTGTGGGTTTGGATAAAAAGTAGGCAAATGAATGGTTTGATTAAGAGCCACACTGGACACTACTTTAGGCATAAATGTTGAGTTCGTCCTTAGAGAAACCCTGACCAGATGGAATATAATAAAAGGTTCTACAGCCATTAATGCCTGTAACTCTGAGACTCTTCTTGCTGAAGTTATTGCTAGGAGCAAAGCTGTTTTCCATGATAAGAATTTTATCTCTGCTGTATTAGCTGGCTCAAAAGGAAGCAGTGTGAGCTTTTCCAAGACAAAATTGAGGTCCCATGTAGGCATCGGTGCTCTCCTTGGAGGTCTTATGTTTATGGCCCCTCTGAGGTACTGCCTTAGCAGTGGATGTGAAAAAATAGGTTGTTACGTATTGTAATCAGCTGAAATGGCAGAGGCATGAATCTTAATTGATAAGAATAGGCCTATGTCCAGCATCTCAGTTAGGTATTGTAAAATCTGAGGAATATTTGGAACAAGCATGTCAATTCCTTGTGCCTGGTTCCAAGCACAGAATCTCTTCCATTTTTCTGCATAAGATTTTCTGGTGCTGGGCCTCCTGGCCTCCAAAATAACATCCATAACTGCTTTGGAGAGAGGTGTGTTCTGAGTGGTTATATTATCCGCCATGCAGCCAGATTTAAGGTTCTGAGCTGGCTGTGCAGGACTTTATTGTTTTGTTGGGTAAGTAGATGAGGAATTTGAGGTAAAGTCCAGGCTGGGCCTTGAGACAAGCTCTTTAGGATTGGGTACCAGTGCTGGCGTTGCCAGTCTGGGGCAATCAGAATCATTTTTGGCTTCTCTTGTCTGACCTTTAGGAGTACCTTGGGGAGAAGAGGCAGTGGAGGAAAGGCATATACTGTAAGGGTTTTCCAGCTGAATGATAGAGCACTCACCTTCCATGCTTGTTTGTGATAAGTCCTTGTGCAGAACCTCAGTAGCTGGCAGTTGTGAGGGGAGGCAAATAGATGTCTGGGCATCCCCATTTCCTTGTTACCATGCTGAAGACTTGTGGATCTAGTTTCCACTCGTGAGGGTCCATGAGGCTTCTGCTTAGTTCGTCTGCCAGAGTATTTGTCTTTCCTGGCAGGAATTGTGCTTGCAGATGCACTTGATAAGTCAATGCTGTGTTCCACAAAGTCATGGCTTGTCTGCAGAGAGGGTAGGAATGTGTGCCCCCTTGCTAGTTTATGTACCACATGACTGTAGTATTGTCCGTCTTTATCAACAGTTATCCTGGATGGAGTAGGTCCTTGAAGTTTGTCATGGCATTCTGTACAGCTAGCATCTCTTTTTGGTTGATATGAAGATGCATTTGGCTTGCGGGCCACGTGCCTGAATACATTTTCCTGCCATGTGGGCTCCCCAGGCATAATCCGATGCATCTGTTGTTAGTGTCTGCCTGGCTGTGAGTAAAGTGAATGGCTGTCCCTTGTTGTGGTGACAGGCCAGTCCCCACCATCGAAATTCCTGTTGCAAGCAGGGAATGAGGGTAGTTAATGTTTCCAGGCTGTGGCAATGTTAGTCCAAACACTTTTTAGATAACATTGTAGCTTCCTCATATGCAGTCTTGCATATGGAATTAGCAGAATGCAGGATGCCATGAAGCCCATAGCCTGCAGAATTTTTCTTGCAGGTAACTGGGTTTTTGTTGCCATCTTTTCGAATTAAGAAGTCAGTTGCCTTTGTTTGTCTGGTGTGAGATAAGCCATCTGGGCAGTTGTATTTAAGCTTGCACCTAGGAATATTATCTCTTGAGAGGGTACTAGTTTTGATTTCTTTTTGTTTACTGCGTACCCTAGGCAAATTAGTAATCTTTTTACAAACGCCAGATACTTCAGTAGAATGTCCTTGCTCTCTGCTTGAATAAGGCAGTCGTCCAAGTAGGGATGTATTTGAATTCCTCTGTCTGCAAAATGCAATTACTGGTGCCAGGCATTTTGTGAAGACCCTGGGTGCAGTAGATAAGCCAAAGGGCAGTGCAGAGAATTGGTAGTGCATTCAGCCAGCTATGAATCTGACATATCTTCTGCAAGACTGTCTGATTGGGACATGCAGGTATGCCTCTTTGAGGTCCAAAGTTACAAGCCAAGCCCTCTTGCCCTGCATGGGCAGAAGTTGCTGCAGTGTCAACATTTTGAATTTTGGAACATCCAGAAGAGTGTTTAGAATAGACAGGTCCAGTACTGGTCTCCAGGCTTTGTCCTTTCTGGGTACCAAGAAAAGTCTCGAGTAAAATCCTTGTCCCTGCTCGTGCTGTGGTACACGCTGAATAGCCTTCATGTTCATGAGAGATGAAATTTGCTTTTGTGCCTCTGCCCATTGATTGTGTGGCAGGTCTGGCATACCTTTTGTCTTTGGAAGGGTGTGAAAGTGGAACCTGTAGCCCTGAGAAACAATATTCAAGACCCATTTGTCCTGGGTGATCATGTGCCAATTTTGTGAAAAAAGTGCTAGCTTTCCCCCTAAGGGTGCTGCCAAAAGGTAAGTGCTTGGCATTGGCAGTGGAAAGTCATTGGGATTGTTTCCTATATGGCTGGGATTTGTCTTCTCCGCTTTTGGAGGTAGAAGCACCCCATTGTTTAGGCCTGTATGAGCCTTGGGGCTGAGATCTGCCTCTAGGGTGTCTGTATCTGCCTCTTTGTGGCTTGTCTGACACTGGAAAGGAGCAATTCTTAGGCCAGTTCCTGCTAAATCTGGGTGGCTGAACCTGTAAAAAATTCTTTACTGCCTGCATAGATTTCGCTTTATCCTCCATTTTCTTTTTCTTCTGCCTTAACACCAAACAAAGTATCATGCTGTAATGGAGCATCCAATAATTTTGCTTTAACATGATCAGGCAGATTCTGTTCCTTTAACCAGGCATGCCTTCGAATGACAGAGCCTTTAACAGCGGCCATACAAGAGGTCTCCAGTGAATCAAAACCACATTGCAAAGTATGCTTTCCCACATGTTCAGCTGCATGCAATAAATCCTGCATTTCCTTGTTTTCAGAACATTCAGAAATTGTCAACATTTTCTGTTTTAGCAGTGACAGTAAGTACTGCTAATATTTAAGTATATGAAACTGACAATTTAAAGCCCTTACAGCCAAGGTAGCAGAGGTGTAAACTTTTTCCCCCATCTGTCCGGAGCTCTAGAATCCCTATCAGAGGGGACAGGGTTTTTTGCAGTGGAAGCCTTGACCCCTTTGGGACCCCGAGATATAGTTTCTGTGTCAGCAGCAGGGTTTTTATATAGAAATTTATGTGAATCTGGAACCCTGTAGTACCTGTCTCGCTTAACGGGTGTAAAGAGCCAGGAGACAGACAGGACTCTGAATACATCATCTACACTGTCTAGTACAGGTGGAATAGCAAGAGGTCTGTGCTGAGGCAGTAAGAAGATCTCTGAGCCTTTTCTTAGATTCTGAGTAATCTTGGCTCTCCCAGTGAAAATGCTCCCTCATGGTATGCATGGTTTCCCCAAAAGAATAGTCCTCAGGAGGAGAGGCTGAAGGGATAGATTCTTCAGCATCAGAATCCTCATAAAAGGAGGAGAGTAACCCTGTTCTGTAGAGGAGTCCGATGAAATGGAAACCTGATCAGAAGAATCATATTCAGTGTCTTGCCCAAGTCTCTTATCAGGAGGGGGATGGGAACCCCTGATCAAAGTAATTAGGTCTTTGGCCATTTTGAACATCTGTTTCTTAGGCATGGAAGTCTGTCCAGGAGAATGCTGCACTTGTTTCTTTGTCTTTAAAGCTATTTTAGTCTTTGTCTTGGAAGCTGAAGTTGGCTTGATATATAACTGTGTAGGCCTGAAAACACCCTCAGAAGCCGATGCCTGCTCAGCAGCTCCAGACCCATCTGAGGGAATAGTTTCCGAAGGTCCAATACCTTGAGTATCCAGAGGCCTAGTTGTCTCCACGTGGGAGTCTGCCTGTGGCTCTGAGATAGCGGGTGTCAGGGGCTGCGAAAGCACCTCACTGAGAACCGGCGAACAGGTGAGTGGCCTAGTCTTTGTCATCGGTTTTGGACCTCGGATGTCTGTCCTTTTTCCTTGCGCTTTTTATGAACTCTGGTCATAGACTGTTCTGACGGCATTATATAATTAAACCTTCGGCCAAAGTAATGAATGGCAAAATTGTACCGACGCTTAATAGTGCGTTGGTTAAATCTAGCACAAAACCGACAACTAGCTACATCGTAGTCCGGGCCTAGGCAAGGAATACAGTAAGAATGAAAATCCTTACGAGATATTTGCTTCCCACAAGAAATATAATTGTTAATTTTTTCTGACATCGGTCTGGAGCAAGAAAAAAAAGTTTCCCCAACGGGGTACTGAAATTCGATTTCAAAAATCTCATGAGTCGGCCAACCAGCACTTGCGAACTGCTTTTGCTTCGGGCACCGCATGGCAAGAAAGACTGAAGAAAATGTCGTCGGCTGCATCTTATATACCCCTGGCGCACTGACGTCAGGGAAGACGCGACAGCAACCGATGCCGGACCAGGACTTTGGAATTCAGGCCGACTGCGGGTAGCCTGCCAGCAGGATAACCCAAGTGTAATGACTGCAACAGTGAAACACGATGAACATCAGCTCCTGAGAGGGAAGAGGGGACGAATGAGGAGCCCTCGGTTTCAAGACAACTGCTGAATCCACCAGTGAAACTCTTTCTTGAAGTAAGGAAGAGGAGGAACTACAAAGTCTAGGGGATGCACATGTTGAAGTCAAACTGACTTCAGAAACCACTGAAACTTTTTCATGTGGAGTTTGGCCAGAGGGAGAATAGGGATGGTGGATGCCATATGCCATAAATCCCAGAGCTCTCAGAAACTTTATGGCTGTGATAGAGTCCAGAGGCAGAAGAGTTTGAAAGACGAAAATGAGTGTCAAGACCTTGAGAGGAGGCAGAGATGCTAACGCCAATTTATCGAACCCAAGTAAGCGAAAGCTTACAATCTCAAATGCTTAGAAGAGTGATTTTTTTCCAAGCGGGAGGGTTGTAAAACATTACATAAAGTGGGGGCTTTCACCCCCCCACACCCCCCCTACTTAAATATACCAACTCCCGAGATCACCCTATAGTCACGAAAACAGCAAAGTAATGAAAGCGGCCAGGCGATTTCTTTCCCAAGGAAAGAATTTGCTTATATGCCATTTCGCTATTTTGCCTTTGTGTGCTTTCAAGTTCGATCAAGAAGCATTCAAAAGAATGCGTCTTCGATCATTTAATAGGACACAAAAAACCAGGGTCCTGAAGAGTCAAAAACGAAGACTTTTTGAAGTTTACTGTGAACCCCACACTTTGCAGAACGGAAATGTCAAAATGAAGACTTTGTAAGAGGATTTCTGGAGATGATGCCTGAAACAGGAGTTTGTCCAACTAAGGAAATACTTGGATCCCCTGAATCCTGCAAAAAGCAATCAAAGGAGCTAGGCATTTAGTGAATACCCTAGGGGCAGTAGAGAGGTCAAAGGGCAAATCAAAGAACTGAAAATGCCAGAAAGCAACACAGAAGTGCAAACCTCCTGAAATGAAGTACAAACTTCCTGAAGAGAGGATGAATAGGGATATGGAGGTAAGAATCCTTGAGATCTAGAGAAACCAAATAAGCATGAGGAAGCAGGAAAGGGAACAAAGTCTGAAGGGATAACATTCGAAAGAAAGGAATCTTCAGAAAAGTATTCCAGTGAGAAAGATCAATAATAGGTTTCCAAGTGCCCTCTTTCCTGGGAACAAAAAAACATTCTGAAATAAAACCCCTTTCACCTTAGAGCAGCTGGAACCTCTTGTATATTTCCCCAAATCAAAATATCCTGAAGCACCTCTGGAGAAAAGCTTAACTGTTCTTGATGTCACTGAGGAATGCCCATGAGGCGGGAAGGGGGGAGATTTCCAAACCATAAAAAACCTTGGTGAATGAGGGAAAGAACCAGACAAGAAGAGACCGAAAAAGATGAATGTGGCTAGGAAGAATCGGGTAGACAGACAGCACCTGGTATGCCAGAAAAGTAAGGCTTATAAGCAAGAAGGGTCTATGTAGACTTAGCGGGGGGGGGGGGACTCTCCTACCACCCTTCTGGCCCTTAGGAGGAGGATGCGACTGCCTTCTAACAAAAGCTGGTTTAGTAGGATAGTTTCTCTGGAACTTTGCACTAATGAAAAAAAAATTTCAGATCCTGTAACTTCTTGCTTTCCCCCTGCAGGGATGTGAACAAATCAGCTGCAGCAGCAGCAAACAAACATTTGTTCCCCAGAGGAGCATCCATCAACTTAGCTTTAATACAATCAGGCAAAGGTATCCCCAAAAGAAATCTCCTCAAAAGGGGATTAAGGACCATTAGACTTCTTCAGAGCCATACTCCAGAGGAGAAGGAATCTGGGTAGAATAGGCCAAGGATTCCTCATCTGAATCCTCATCTTCCTCAGAGGAATCCTGATCCCTAGATCTCTTGACAGGGGAAGATGACCAAGAGGAGCCAGGACAGAGACCCCCTGAGCATGCTTGAAGGCAACAACAGCACTGAATAAGCCATGTGCAAAATTTTGCCATTCACTTTGAGGGTCCTCAGGGGCTGAAAAAAACATGTTTTGTCTTTTGCTTCTTTTTTGACGGGGATATCTGCCTTACGAAAATAGAGAAGGTTCAGACATCGGTCTACACTTGTTTATAGTCGGGACAACCTCCCTCACCAGCATCTGAACCTCCCCCCAGCACTTCAGTGATATCAGCCTTGAGAGAGACATCCAATGTAGTAGGCACAGCTAAAGAATCTGAACAGACTTTTTTGGCCATCTTCTTCAAAGCCAGTTGACCCTCAGGCCGGGAAGTACCATCCATAGCATCTTTAGATGCTGTTTTTTGAGATACACACCGAGGGATGAAAGACAACTACGTGAGGTCTTTGGAACAAAATCCTGACAAATAGTACTGGACATATGATTGTGAGAAGCACCTAAACAAAACAAGCACTGCTTGTGACTGTCTTTATGGGGAATCTATCTCCCACACTGGCATTTAACCTTTTCGGATGACAGAAAACCCAACACAAAAGTAAAAACCAAAAAGAAAATAAGCAAAAAAACAATGGGGCATTTATCTGAACCCAGGACTCCCTGTTGGGCGGATGAACAGTGGGATTTTCCTTCAGCCACGTCCTTCTTAGTGGCCACTGTTAGCGCCGTAATGTCAACTGGTAACCCTTAGGACAATGCTAACTGTCCACAGGGGAAAAGCATTTTTCCAGTCTACGGGGAAAAAATTGTCAAAGGTGTGAGGGCTCTTTCATGCGCTCAGCCACGATGAGCTGTGTGAAAAACCTGTAGAAACATGGGCCTCTCGGATGAAGGGTTGCTGGGTTTCTAACCACCCGCTGTTTCCAGGTTTTGAGGACAACTCCGAAGGAGGTGACCGAGGGGGACCCTCCCCAAGAACATAATCAGTGTCTTCTGCCAAGGACTCCCCGTACCAAGGGTGGAAAGGAGAGGAAAAGGTTCTGTGCCTCAGCCCGAAGCGTCTATCCTCCAATCCCCAGATTGAGCAGGGGTTGGATCCGCAAGAACAGTGGACTGAAGGAGGATGTTGGAACCGAAGAAAGGTGTATCGGTGCCGAGGTAATGGGTGCCCCAAGTGTATCATAGCAGGAGACTTCAGATCCGGATGGATCTTGGAAGGAGTAGATAACTTCCTGGTTGCCAAATGTTGGTCCACAGGGCGCACCACATTTTGAGGAAGAGGAATCGGGGTGTAATGACCTGCATACATGACCTAGGGATGGGTCTATAGAGAAGGATATCGGGTCCGTGGTGTCAAGACTGATGGTACCGAAGTTTCTAGTTTTAAAACTAATGTTAAAGGTGTTGTGAGAAACAATGCTCAGTGTCAAGAGGATTCGGAGCCGGGGTAGCTAGTGGAAGCAAAGTGGTAAAAGAATCGATAATCGGGTCCAAAGGTTGTGCCGGTGATGGAGTTAGCAAGGATACCAAAGGTTTCAACATGCTCAGAACTGAAAAATAGACTCGTAGCCGAGGAGAGTACTGGAATCAAAGTTGGGATGGAGCTCGATGATCGGTTCCAAAGGCTGTATCTGTGCCAAAGTTGGCAGGGTGCTGGGGGAGAGCCAAAACTGGCAATAGTTCCAAAGGTTTCAACAAGGTCGGTGCCAAGGGGAGACTCGGAGCAGAGGTGGCTACTGGAACCAAATGTTAGTGAGCTGAATGATAGGTTCCAAAGGGTGTTATCTGTGTCTAAGCTGGCAATGGTTCCAAAGATCTCAACATGCTCAGTGCCGAGGTAGTTACTGGACCCAAAGTGATAGTGAGTTGAATGACGGTTCCAAAGGTATTAACAAGCTTGGTGCCAAGAAAAAGCTCAGAGTCGAGGCAGCTACTGGAACCAAGGTGGTAGTACGTTGGATGATCAGTTCCAAGGGCTAAATCTGGCTGACCAATGGTTCCAAAGGTTTCAACATGCTCTGTGTCGAGAGACTCGGAGCGGAGGTATAAACTGAAACCGAAACGGTTTGTCCTTATCACCCGATGGTGAAAAGAGTCTGAGTGGAACCTCTTTGCTTTAAATAGGAGGGGTTGAGACCTCCGTAGTAGAAAAAAGGCTGCTGAGACCTTAGTACTTCTTTCAGGATTTATTCCATACACATGAAGAGGATGCTGGTTGAAAAAGAACACAGACAGATGTTGCACCGGAGGATGTATATAGAGATGCGACACTCTCAAACAGTACACATAATTGTAAAGTAAGTCATGATTAGGTCATTTACATAAAAATACAGTTTAAATCCCGACATCCCCCCCACCTTTTTTTTTTTGCGACATCCTGACAGGGAAAATATTACAAGAAAAAGAACAACAAGCCCAAGAAAGAAAAAAAATGTCCAAGTATCCCTTGGAATCCACTCTTATTATTGTTAAGAGTTAAAAAGTAAATGGAAGAGGAGGGAAACAACTCGGGGGGGAAAAAGGGCCGTAGGAACGATGGTACTTAGAAGATACTGAGTAAAGATAAGTGAGTAGCATAACTACTTATCGAAGGGAAGAGAAAATATAGAAAACCCATAGATTATAGCTCTATATTTTTAATAAAATGTACTTAGCTGAGAGCTCTTCTGAAAATGCGGCTTTACTGCTATGCAGCAAATGAAATCTGAAGTAACAGAGAGAGGAGCACTCTGGGTAGAGACTTAGCTCAAGATTTTTTTGGCTAACGCGAGCTTGTTACAAGGCCAACTTGGTTCAGAGGATGGAACCAATAACCCATCAGTGATGAATGGAAGAAGATCAACAACATTAGATAAGATATTTAAAGAGAGTAGATAAGCCCAGAAGACAGTCATGCAATAAAGTAGCAGCACAAAATGGAAATAATTGTGTAATAAAAACAAAGTAATTGATAAATGTCAAAGCTGCTTAAACAGTTAAAACGCTGATCTAAAAATGTCAAAGTAATGCTCCTGCTGAAAGCTGAGCCAGAGGCAAGGTAGATGTAAAATGAAGTGTGTGACTTACAAACAACAAGCACTCAGAAAGTAACAGGGGGAGTGGAAGGGATAAAACATGATGGAATGTTCAGTCAAAAAGTTAAACACAGGAGTGAGGAGCATAAACACAAGGAGGAGGGAAAAGTCAATTTAGTTTTAAAAAGACAACTGCATAATACTTGTATCTAGTTAATTCAAAGGAAGGTCAGGGCAATCAAAGCATTTAGAGCTAGTAGTTATTTTAACAGGGGAGGGACAGAAGTCGACTGGTCATGACTGAAAAATGTAAATGAGAAATCATATGCCCATAAGAAGATGGGCAACTTTGATTATACGTTTAAAATTTTGCGGAACAACGAAAAGCTTATCAGATAAAAAGGGTAGAAAGAAAAATGGAGAAGGTGCGAAATGTAAAATGAATGCATAGCACGCCAACAGATTAAATGGGGCAATGAAAGAGACAGGAAAGAAACAAATAGGAAATAAATTATATGCTTTATTGGCAGTTTGAAAAAGGGACCATTAGCAAAAAGGAAGTCAAAAGAAGAGTAATCTGCCCAGAAAATGCATGAAGATTTTACAGGGTCAAGAATATATAACAAGATGACAACAAGGATATGGAGGGAGGGAACAATGCAAAATACAACAAACTGAAATTAAAGACGAGGGGATGGGAATGGTTGGGCTTAAAGCAGAAAGTAAGGGTGCCAAAAACAACAAAAAAGACCATTAGCTCACAATGGGAGAGAGATAACAGGGTTAAAAGGAGAGGAGGTAATTCCATACACACTGTTCTTTAATGAAAAATGAAGAAGTGTTCAAGAAAAGTTTTTAAAGTTGCAAAAAAACCTGGGGTAGGGGGGGGAGAAAAAAAAGTTGTTGCAGTAGAAAAGAGAATGCAATGAGTGTTACAGAGGTTGTCCATTAGTACCAAGGAGGGTAAAGACTGAAAAGTACAGTTATGTACCTACCATAAATGTAGATGTTAGAGTGTATTCACTGTTGCAGTCATTACAATTGGGTTATCCTGCTGGCAGGCTGCCCGCAGTCGGCCTGAATTCCAAAGTCTAGGTCTAGCGTCAGTTGATGTCGCCTCCTCCCCGATGTCAGTGCGCCAGGGGTATAAAAGATGCAGCCGATGCCATTTTCTTCAGTTTTTCTTGCCCCAGATGTCAGGTGCCCCCAAAAGGGTACGCTAAAAAAAATGTCAATAAAACATGCATGCTCCAAGTAACACGTTTCCTTCATCTACAAGCAAATACACCACATAGGTTGCATAGAATAGAGAAGTACAGGTAAGGTCCAGCAGAGATAAGGGGGATGGTGGGTGGGTAACCTAGACTGCAACAGTGAATACACTCGAACATCTACATTTACGGTAGGTGCACAACTGTACTATGTTCATCATGTTTCACTGTTGCAGTCATTACAATTGGGTTGAATCCCAAAGCTAAGGTTGGGAGGCTGGAACTAAATAGAATTAGGAGCGGCTATGAGGCCCTGCAGTACTGGAGTAGCCTGCCCTGGATTTGGAGTAGAGTGGTAAGTGGTAGTGCTTTGTAAAATTGTGCACTGAACTCCATGATGCAGCCTCTAAAATGTCTTTGGTTGGCACTCCTCTGAGGAAGGCTGCTGAAGTGGCTGCTGCTCTGGTTGAATGTGGCCTAATGCCCTTAGGCACTGGCTTGCCATGTTGAGAATAGCATAAACGAATTCAGTGACCTATCAACTTTGAAATAGTCTGCTTTGAGATAGCCTTTCCTTGTGATCCTGCAGCATATGCTACCAGTAATTGCTCAGTCTTTCTGAAAGCTTTGGTTCTGTCCAAGTAGAAACGCAGCTGTCTATGTCCAAAGAATGCAGAAGTTTCTCCCCCTTATTCTGAGGGTTTGGATAAAAGGTAGGCAAATGAATAGTTTGGTTGAGGGCCACACTGGACACTACCCTTAGGCATAAATGTCGGGTTTGTCCTTAGAGATGGATGGAAAATGATAAAAGATTCCACAGCCATGAGTGCCTGTAGCTCTGAGACTGGTCTTGCAGAGGTTATTGCTAGGAGCAGAGCTGTTTTCCATGACAAAGATTTTATATCCGCTGAAGCGGCTGGCTCAAAAGGAGGCAGAGTGAGTTTTTCCAAGACATAATTGAGGTCCCATGCAGGTATTGGTGATCTCCTTGGAGGACGTAAGTTTTTGGCTCCTCTGAGGTACTGCCTTAATAAAGGATGAGAAAAAAATAGGTGGCTCTGTAATGGTGGTGTTGTGTCTTTCGGCTTTTACCCGTTAGGGGTCGCCACAGCGGAACTCCGGTCCGCTAATGATTGGCACTTGATTTTTACGTGCAGAGTTGCCAGTCCTGACGCACAACCTTCAACTAAGGTACGCCCAGTCACGTATGCCTCCACGCAGAAGACGCTCTAGCTGAGAATCGAACCGGACAGCATCTTACTGTGAGGTGACAACACTACCGCAGCACCACCACCGCGGATCAGGTGGCTCTGTATTGTAATGAGCTGAAATGGCAGAGGCACGAATCTTAATTGATGAAAAGGATAGGCCTTTGTCCAGCATCTCAGTTAAGTATTGCAAAATCTGAGGGATATCTGGTACAATCAGGTCAATTCCTTGTGCCTGGTTCCAAGCACAGAATCTCTTCCATTTTTCTGCATATGATTTTCTGGTACTGGGCCTCCTGGCCTTCAAGATAACATCCATCACCGCTTTAGAGAGAGGTGCGTTTTGAAAAGCTACATTATCCGCCATGCTGCCAGATTTAAGATCTCGAGTTGGCTGTGCAGGATCGGATTGTTTTGTTGGGTCAGTCAGTGAGGAATAGGAGTTTATGCCCAAGCAGGGCATTGAGTCAATTTCCTTAGGATTGGGCACCAGTGCTGGCGGGGCCAGTCTGGGGCAATCAGTATAATTTTTGGCTTCTCCTGTCTGACCTTTAGGAGTACCTTGGGGAGGAGATGCAGTGGGGGAAAGGCATATACTGTTAAGTTTTTCCAGCTGAAAGATAGAGCATCCATTTTCCATGCTTGTTTGTGATAAGTCCTTGTGCAGAATCTCGGTAGTTGGCAGTTGTGAGGGGAGGCAAACAGATCTATGTCCGGGCATCCCCAATTCCTTGTTATCATGTTGAAGACTTGTGGATCCAATTTCCACTCGTGGGGATCCATGGGGTTTCTGCTTAGTTCGTCTGCCAGAGTATTTATCTTTCCTGGCAGGAATTGTGCTTGCAGATGTACTTGGTAAGTCAATGCTGTGTCCCACAAAGTCACGGCTAGTCTGCAAAGGGGGTAGGAATGTGTGCCTCCCTGCTTGTTTATGTACCACATGACTGTAGTATTGTCCGTCTTTATCAGTAGTTGTCCTGGATGAAGTAGATCCTTGAAGGCCATCAGGGCATTTTGAACAGCTAGCATCTCTTTTTGATTGATATGTAGATGCATTTGGATTGCGGACCATGAGCCCTGAAAACATCTTCTTGCCATGTGGCCCCCCCCAGGCATAATCTGATGCATCTGTTGTCAATGTCTGCTTGGCTGGGGGCATGGTGAATGGCTGCACCTTGTTGCGGTGACAGGCCTTTACCCACCATTGAAACTCCTGTTGCAGGCAGGGAATGAGGGTAATTATTGTTTCCAGGCTGTGGCAATTTTGAGTCCAAACACTTTTTAGATACCATTGTAGTTTCCTCATATGCAGTCTTGCATATGGAATTAGCAAAATGCAGGATGCCATGAAGCCCAAAGCCTGCAGAAATGTTCTTGCAGTTAACTGGGTGTTTGTTGCCAACATTTTGAAATAAGTAGTCAGTTGCTTTTGTTTGTCTGGCATGAGATAAGCCATCTGGGCAGTTGTATTTAAGCTTGCACCTAGGAATATTATCTCTTGAGAGGGTACAAGTTTTGATTTCTTTTCGTTTACTGTGTACCCTACGCATGTTCGTAATCTTTTTACAAACGCCAGTTGCTGTAGTAGTATGTCCTTGTTCTCTGCTTGAATAAGGCAGTCGTCCAAGTAAGGATATATTTGTATTCCTCTGTCTGTAAAATGCAATTACTGGTGCCAGGCATTTTGTGAAGACCCTGGGCGCAGTAAATAAGCCAAAGGGCAGTGCAGAGAATTGGTAGTGCATTGAGCCAGCAATGAATCAGAGGTATCTTCTGCATGATTGTCTGATTGTGACATGCAGGTATGCCTCTTTGAGGTCTAAAGATAAAAGCCAAGCCTTCTTGCCCAGCATGGGCAGAAGCTGCTGCAGAGTCAACATTTTGAATTTTGGAATATCCAGGTATGCATTTAGAATAGATAGGTCCAGTATTGGCCTCCAGGCTTTGTCCTTTCTGGGCACCAAGAAAAGTCTTGAGTAAAATCCTTGCCCCTGCTCTTGCTGTGGTACTTGCTGAATGGCCCCTCATGTCCAGGAGGGATGAAACTTGCTTTTGTGCCTCTGCCCATTGATTTTTTGGCAGGTCTGGCATACCGTTTGCCCTTGGCAAGGTGTGAAAGTGGAACCTGTAACCTTGTGACACTATGTTCAAGACCCATTTGTCCTGGGTGATTAGGTGCCAGTTTTGAGAAAAAAGTGCTAGTTTTCCCCCTAAAGGAGCTGCCAGAAGATAAGTGCTTGGCGCTTGCAGGGGTAAGTCATTGGGACTGCTTTCTATACGTCTGTGACTTGTCTTCTCCGCTTTTGGAGGTAGAAGCACCCCATTGTTTAGACCTGTATGAGCCTTGAGGCTGGGGATCTGCCTCTAGGCCGTCTGTATCTGCCTCTTTGTGGCCTGTCTGACACTGGAAAGGACCAATTCTTTGTAGGCCAGTGTCTAAATCTTGGAGGCTGTACCTGTAAGAAGTCCTTGACTGCATAGATTTGGCTTTGTCCTCCGTTTTCTTCAACACCTCTTCTGCTTTAACACCAAACAAGGTATCATGCTGTAATGGAGCATCTAATAATTTTGCTTTAACATGATCAGGTAGATTCTGTTCCTTTAACCAAGCATGCCTCCTAATGACAGAGCCTGTAACAACGCCTCTGCAGGAGGTCTCCAAAGAATCAAAACTACATTGTAAAGTATGCTTTCCAACTTGTTCAGCTGCATGCAATAAATCCTGCATTTCTTTATTTTCTGCCCATTCAGAATTTGTCAACATTTTCTGTTTAAGCAGTGACATAATGTATTGCTGATATTTAAGCATATGAAACTGACAATTTAAAGCCCTAATGGCCAAGGTAGAAGTATAAATCTTTTTTCCCCATCTGTCCAGTGCCCTGGAATCTCTGTCAGAGGGGGTAGGGTTTTTTGCAGTGGAAGCCTTGACCCCCTTGGGACCCTGAGAGAGGGAGAGTTTCTGGGTCAGCAGCAGAGTTTTTAAAAATAAATTTGTGGGAGTCTGGAACCCTGTAGTATCTGTCTGGCTTAACAGGAGCTGGAGGTAAGGTGTCAGGAGTCAGACTGGACTCTGAAAATACATCACCTACAATGTCTAGCACAAGTGGAATAGCAAGGGGCCTGAGCTGAGGTAGTAAAACAAAGTCTCTGAGCCTTTTCGTAGATTCTGAATAATCTTGGCTCTCCCAGTGGAAATGCTCCCTCATGGTATGCAGTGTTTCTCCGAAAGAATAATCCTCCGGAGGAGAAGCTGAGGGGATAGATTCTTCAGCATCAGAATCCTCATAAGGAGGAAGAGAGTATTCCTGATCAGAAGAGGAATCAGATGAAATGGAAACCTGATCTGAAGATTCATATTCTATCTCTTGCCTAGGCCTCTTGTCAGGAGAGGGATGAGAACCACTGATCAAAGTAATCAGGTCTTCGGCCATTTTGAGCATCTGTTTTTTTAAGCATGGAGGCCTGTCCATGGGGCTGTTGTACTTGTTTCTTTGTCTTTAAAGCTGCTTTAGTCTTTGCTTTTGAAGCTGAAGTCGTTTTAACATATAAATGTGTAGGCCTGAAAACGCCCTCAGAAGCCAGTGCCTGCTCAGCGGCTCCGGACCCATCTGAGGGAATGGTTTCCGAAGGTCCAATACCTTGAGTTTCTGAAGGCCTGGTTGACTCCACGTGGGAGTCGGTATCGGCCTGCGGCTCTAAAGTAGCGGTCGTCAGGGGCTGCAAAAGCGCCTCACTGAGAACCGGCGACTGGCCTAGAAGAAGCCTAGTCTGTTTTGGACCTCTGATGCCTGTCCTTTTCTTTTTCTTTGTGTTTTTTTTGTAAACTCCGGTAGTCGGCTGTTCCGACAGCATTATATAATTAAATTTTCTGCCAAAGTAATGAAATGCAAAATCGTACCGACGCTTAATAGTGCGTTGGTTAAATCTAGTGCAAAACTGACAAGTAGCAACGCCGTGGTCAGGGCCTAGACAAGGAATGCAGTAAGAATGAAAATCCTTATGAGGTATTTGCTTCCCACAAGAAATACAATTATTAACTTTTTCTGACATCGGTCTAGAACAAGAAAAAAAGTTTCCGCAACGGGGTACTTAGCTTTTAATGAAGACGCTGGATCTGAAATTCGAACTTGAAAATCTCAGGAGTCGGCCGACCGGCACTTGCGAATTGCTTTTGCTTCAGGCACCTCGCGGCAAGAAAGACTGGAGAAAATGGCGTCTGCTGCATCTTTTATACTCCTGGCGCACTGACATCAGGGAGGAGGCGACAGCAACAGACGCCGGACCTAGACTTTGGAATTTAGGCCGACTGCGGGTAGCCTGCCAGCAGGATAACCCAACTGTAATGACTGCAACAGTGAAACACGATGATCATCACAAGGATATTGAGACGGCAGAAAGTAAGAAATGTCGCCAAGACAGGCAACTTGGAATGTAAATGGCCTTGCAAACAAACATGAGGCAAAAGATCCTAGGGTTTTGTAAAGCAATGGGAAGCAGACATAATGCTGCTGGAAATGCATTTAAATAAAAGCAAGCATGAAAAGATAGTACAGAAGGGACCCAAGGAGGGACACTGAACCAATGAACCTGAAAGAAGAGGAAAAGTAGGAATAAGGGTTCCCCCTCCTACTTATAGAAACAGACAATGTGGACAATAAGGAGATATGTGTCTTGCTTAGAAGAAACTGGGGAGGAAACAGTTTTATGCTGGAAACCTCTATTCTCTTCCTAAAATAAAAAAGTGGGAATTAAATTACAGGGTGATGGAAATAATAAAATTTCATCAAGAAATCTGAAAACTGGCAGAGTACTGGAGTCCATCATCAAAAGATAATATTATGGGGGGGGCAAGGTAATGGCCAAAGGAAAAGTGCTACAATACATACAATGAAAGCCTACAGATTAGGATTTTTGTGTGTGTGTGTGAGTGGGGGGGGGGGGGGGTTGTCACAAGTAAAAAAAGATACGCATATTTCTCTGAATAATCCAAAACAAGATCAAGGCTAGACAGAATGTACATTACCAGTGAACATAAATATTTAGTAAAGCAAACACACTCCACACTGCTCTCAGATCGTACACTAGTTAGGGCACAAAAGAATGCCAACATTGGAAAGAGAAGCAGGACACTGGAAATTTAAGAAAAAGTGACAAAAAAAGTTAGCAAAAGGGGGGGGTGATGTGCACAGTCTATTACAGGACAAACTGGGAGGGGAGCAAGTGGAATTAGGGGATATTATCAGGCAATGGGACTTGGAGAAGCTATGCAGCAAGATTCAACAGACGAAAATGAAGACATTTATAAGGGAAGGACTACAGATGAAAGGAGCTGCAGAACAGGAAACCAAAATTAAATACACCAGAGCAGTTAGGGTTACAAGAACTTGAGCGAAAGTGGAAGGAGGTCTAAGACAATATGTTACAAAAAAGGAAAGTTACAGTTAAATTACAATACTATGACACTCATCAAAACTGCAAAAAGTCTTGGCCATAAGACTAAGACAGCAGGAGAGAGAACTCTAATTTGAAAGACTGCAAGACAGTTAACTTTTTGAAGGACCCATCAGAAACGAGAGGAATACTTAGGAAGTGCGCAGGGACCCACACAAAAAACAAAGGGAGGATGTCAGTTGGAAAACAGAATTAGAAGAATTCCTGGAAGGCACTGAGATGCCAAGAATAACAAAGAAAGTTGACTTTAAAACATGAAGTCTATAGGGATAGAGGAAATAAAAATAAATTGCCTACAAAAACAAGCACCAGGACAATCCCAGGGCTGAGATGGATTTACAACTGAAATATCTAAGCAATACAGGAGTATAATACACCCATACTGATAAACAAAAGTTCAATAACACATTAAGATTGTGTGTGTGGGTGGGGGGATACTAGAGACATGGTGCAAGGCAGTGATATCAATGATCCTGAAGGAGGGGAGCGGCCTTTGTAAACCAAGATCTTGCTGCCCAATTTCAGTATAGAACCATGACTAAGTACTCACAGTATTAATGACAAAGATTGTCAAACATTTTACCTTTTATTAAGTAGAGTTAATGTAGTTCTGTGAACAGCAGCCAATCCTTTGACAACATTTTAAAAACACACGATACACAGTGCGCCAGAGAAGTGAGAAATTACAGTTGTTTAAACTCTCTCTGCTGCAGTACTCCTCAATGAAGGGATCTCCTGCCAAGGATAGCTCAATGTCCAGTGAATAGAACAAAGCCTTTAGATTTTATAAGTACCGCAAGTCACACATATAGTACCCCTGTAGGAAGTAGGATATAAAGGTGACAAAGATGCAAATACTCAGAACTGAATTGCCCTAGGAGGGACAACAGACCACCACACACACAATACAACTCAGCCAGGATGGTAACAAAAGACAGGAGAAAGAGACCCAACGGGGGGGTCAGGGACTGAATATTGCAACACTGAAGAGAAGGAAATCTACCGTTAGAGTAATGTTTTACACAACTGTCCTTCCATACCAATGTTGTAGTATTCTTCACTGAAAGGGGAGTACAACAGCTAAGAAGCCAAATGGGAAGAGGACTCTATCCATGCAGGATAGCCCTAGTAAAATTGGGCCTGACAACAACATCCAATTTGTAAAGCTTAATGAAAGTAAGAATAGAGGACCAAGTAGCAACTTCAAAGATGGAATTGGTGTCCAAAACCTTAAAACTGGCACCAGAAGATACAATCGTCCTAGCAAAATGAGCCTTTACAGGTGAAAAAAAGATATTTGCAGGCACTTCCAAGATGACTGCACAATGTGTAACAGCTTAATTCTGACTGTCCCAGTGTGAAAACAAAATCAGCGGAGAAAGCCAGTGGACTTCTGTGTTTTTTCAGTAAATTTGAGTAACTGGTTAGTAAGTACACTGCAAGGATGCCAGCAAAAAAGAAATACAGAGAACCTGAAGGAAAATTTACTACAAAAAAGGTGAGAAAAAAACAGTGACAGGGAAAAGTACTGCAGATGTTCAGCAAAAAGCAGTGTAAGCTTCAGACATGACTTCCATTAACCTAGACGAAAGCATAAGTCAACTGCACACAGACCTGGTTAAAATAAACGAAACACTGATGGACTATATCAACTCAAACAAAAGGCTGGAAAAAATGGAAGAAGCTTTAAAAAGATATTCAGATGAGGTGAGGAAACTGCAAAAATCAGAGGTCAAAAATGAAGAAAAGGCTGGCTGAATATGACATTGTTCAAGAAGAGATGTTTAAAAAAATAAAAGAATTAGATGAAATAGCATGTAGGGAAAACCTGAAATTTTCAGCTGTACCAGAGAAGCTGGAAGGAACAGACTGTATTAAGTTTATGAAAGCACAAATAAGCAACTGGACTGTTATTCCACAGCAGGAATTGTTAACTGAAAGGGCACACCGCTTGTATGCTCCAAAACAGGCTATGAGAAAACAGCCTAGACCTTTAACCGTAAAGATGCAATCCTACCAGCTGGAGTTGATTCTGAC
Source organism: Protopterus annectens (assembly GCF_019279795.1). Classification (NCBI taxonomy): domain Eukaryota; kingdom Metazoa; phylum Chordata; order Ceratodontiformes; family Protopteridae; genus Protopterus; species Protopterus annectens. Next base: position 138,335,609 of record NC_056747.1, read on the forward strand.
AAAACTGTGGGAGAAGGACAAAGTACTAAAAGTGGAAGACAATAGATTGTTCGTGGAGAATGATTACTCATACTCCAGGCAGAATAGTAAATCTATTCCACTATTCAGGGAATGTCGAGAAGTGCCAGGAGATTCAAACTACTGTATCCAGCTATCTTCAAAAATTCTTCTCCGGAGGGACAAAATAATTTTTTTATGAAGTGCATGCTGAGCAGAAAAAACAAAAGTTTATCCAAAAGTGAGCTGTAAAACAGGAGATTCTGATTTTCGTTCTTCTGGTTATAAAGACCGTAGAAAGACCATGCCAGTGAAACCTTTTCCAATGTTTCCACAGAAAATGCTAGAGTGAAAGAAGGGAGCACGAGGGTTGACTAGAAGAACCAAGAGCATGCTGGAGATAAAGCAGAGATAGGATATGGGAGCTGCAGACGAACAGGAATAACCATCAGTAACTTGGCAAATGACAAATATGGTATTACAAAGCAATAATTACTTTTGTGAAATATGACTGAAAAAGAAAATCGAGAAATATTGGACTTCTTTGGACTTTGTGGGGGCTATAAAGTATGTATTAATGTTCGGAAAAACACTTTTTTACTCCTCTTCCCCTATTTTTCAAGTAAAACAACGTATTTTCTTATTGGTACTATTTTTACAGTATATGATTTTCTTTGCATGCTATAAAGTTTTCAGCTGTTTTAAGTGTAATGGAGATACTACTGTAAACAGGTGTTCCGTTTTTTTTTTTCTCCTCTTTCTTTCTCCCCTCCTCTCTTTCCACTTGCCCAGTTTTAAGAAATATAAGCAGTGCAACACTCCAATGTAAAAAAAGAAAAAAAAGTCTGGTTAAAGGAGCATAACAAGAGAAATTAATGTGATTCTCTCATTTTTTGCATGGGGGGGCTGGATTAAGGCCCTTAGCTTGATCTAGTAACACATTTTAAGAGAAAGCAAATTTTGTACCTGATTCTCATGTCTCCATACAGATAATCTGATAAAGAAAAATTGGCTAAACTCCAATAAAGAGATATGTTCTCTGAAAGCATTCAGGCATTTTCCCAGCTGTGAGAGCTACAAAGATAACATAAGATAAAACGCAACATTTAGTAAAACACAAGCTGCACCACAAGTCTTAGCATGGATAACCTTTCTTTTACTTCAGATCACGCATCAATAATAACCAAAATAAAATCACTTGGCAATGAGACACTGGCACTCTCCCACCTATCTGTTGAAAATGGAGGAACTGAAGAAATGGGTAGTGGTAACTATTCAGAACCTACTAGGGATAGAAACTTCTTCTAAAAATACAGCTAGAGAGTGGGATAAAATAGTGGAGTTTAAAAATAAGGTGGAAATAAAAGAAGGAGAGATATGGTTAAGACATAAGAATTATTTAGAGACAATTACAAATGTTAAAGTATTGCAGAATAGGAGGAATCTCACAGAATACGAAGCGGAGCAACTGCAGAATGCCATACAGAAAATACCTAGATAATATGCATGAGTTTAGAAAGATTGCTGTTAAGCAACATTTTTTTTTTTTTTTTTTTTTTTTTTATAATCATTCTTGAGCACAAAAACTTCTAGCACAATGGCGCAGGCAACAGAAAGTAGCAAGGGTTGCCACCAAGCTTAAGGAGCCTATAACAAAAGGTAACATGACACTCTGTAGAGGTATCCAAAACAAACTCAGAACCACACAGGAACCAAAAACTAATATCACAATCACTTGAAAATATGTACCAGAGAACAAATATCCACGCACTTGTACAAATTAAAAACACTTTAATCCAAAGTTTTATACGTAAAAAATAACATGATGAAACAAATGTATCATGTTAAGTGCTTTCATTCTGTGTTATCTTCTGTGAAACTTCATCAGAACTAAAATGCTAATGTTTTGTATCTTATTTATTGTGTGACCTCAACCAACCAATACAATTATGTTAATAATTAAAACTAACTTATTACAAATGTAATGCACAATAAAAGTTGTTTATGCTTCTAAGTTTCTCAGTTTCAATACAGAATTTATAGAACTATCAATTCCTGGAAAATTTGTGGCATTAATTTAAGTTGCCATCTTAGCTAGATTTTATCTGAATGTTCACCGACTACTACACCACGAGCATCTCTTTTAAATTTGCTCAATAACCATAAAGAATTCAGAACACATAAATTTGAACTTATTGTTACTGAGCAAATTAAAAAGGTATGCTTGTAGTGTAGTAGTCCGTTAACATTTAGATAAAAGCAAACAAAGATGGCAACTTAGATTAAATGTCACTAGTTTTCGAGGAATCAACAGTTGTTATATAAGTTCTACACTGAAATTGAGAAGCTTGGAAGCATAACATTTTATTGTGAATTACATTTTTAACTACCTAATTGTTTTAATTAACATGATTGTATTGGTATGTTTAAGTCGCATGATACATTAACTTATTACTTAAGATACAAGACAAGCATTTTAGTTCTGAAGTTCCACAGAAATCAGCACGGAACGAAAGTACTTAACTTGATGCATTTCATTATTTTACTTTTTGCATGTAAAACATTGGATTAAAGTGCTTTTAATTCATACAAATGAATAGATATTTGTTTGCTGGTAAATCGTTGCAGGTGATTGTGATATTAGATCCTGTAGCGGTATTAGAAATATTTTGGAAGTACTATGAAAGTCTGCATATAGCAGAGAAATATGTAAAGCAAGAAATGGTAGAAATGGATATGTTTATAGAAGAATTAAATACGCCAAGGTTAGACGTAGATGAGGCTAAATTACTAACAGGATAGGAGTTGAGATAAAAATGGTGATGTATAACTAATCCACAGGAAAGTCCCCAGGAAGAGATGGTATTCCTATGGAAGTCTGGAAGCTATGAAGGAAAAGCTGATAAAATACTGCTAAACAAAACTTTGCAGATCTTTAACAGAAGACGTACTAACATCTTGGAAGAAAGTGGTGGTAGCTGCAATACCTTAGAGAGGGTAAAGATCCACCAGATCCAGTTTCTTACAGGCCCATTTCAATACTAAACTTTGGTTATAAAGTGTTTACATCTCCAAACGGCTAAAGAACAGCAAAAGTTATGCCAAAATTAATAAATATGGATCATTGTGGTTTTGTGGAGGTGGGGCAAACGTTTGACATTAACAGAACATGGATGATCCAAAGGGAAGCAGAATGCAAGAAAGTACCACTGTTGTGGATCTTAATGCAGAGAAAACATTTGACGGAGTAAGCTAGGACTTTATGAGCAGGGCGATGGAAGCATTTGCATTCCCTGATAAAATTATAAGGTTGATTAGGAGAGTAGAGCAGCGATCAGAGGTGAAAATTAAAGTGGGCAGGGTCCTCTCTGATAACTTCCGTTTGAGCAGAGGAACCAGCCAGGGTGTCATCTTTCTCCTTTGTTACTTGCATTATTTTTAATACCACTGGCAAAGAAAATAAGGGACTCAAGTTCTAGGATACAACTGGTATGGTAGTCAAGAAAAAGATGGTTCTATTTGCAGATGATACTATTTTACAAAGGACATAGCCAGAAAAGGATATTGCAGTGTTGTGGAACATTCTGAGACGGCTTCATATCTTTTCAGGATATAAAATGAATGAAGCTAAAACAAAAGCAACAGCGGTAGATTATCTACTCTCACCCAAATTGGTTCAACAATATCCATAGTTATAGGGACATGATAAACTGAAGTATTTACGAGTAAGGATTAAAAATAATTCCAGTGTGGCAGCTAAGGATATGTCGGAAGAGACTAAACAAAAGAAAATACAAAAACTGAGAAACTGGAAGCTCTGTTATATGGATAGCAAGATACAAGCAGTTAAAAATCTTCTAGTCCCTTTAGTCTTGTACACAGATAAAGCATATTTTTATCAACCAGAGGAGGAGTTGTGGATAGCAATTATTAAAGAGATGAAGGATTTTATCTGGGAGGGGAATATGGCAACAGTCAAGTGGGATACGCTGATTCTTCCAATAAAACAAGGTGGTTTGGGATTACCCAATTTAAAAAGATATTGCAGAGCTACACAGTTACGGCTCCTGTACACAGCACAAGCAGAAACCTATAACTCAAAGTGGAAAGGGATGATGACAAAACGGTGAGGAAGTTCAAGAAATGAGGAGAGACTAGGATTTTGGATGCAGATCCTTAAGGAGAATAACAGTAACCACACAGACTACTATATTCATAAAGTAGCGTAAGGTATTGTAAGAACTAAGCCAACATGGGAATGGAGAAAAGAGATTTTGCCAATAGGGATGACTGTAATTGGGGATATAGACAACAGGCAAGAGGAGACTTGAATTTATTGGAGAAAACTGTCAAAGAAACCAAAGTATTGGGAGCAAATAACTAGAGAGGGAAAGGTAACAGAATGGAAAGACACCAAGAATTTATCTGGACTGCAGGTTGGCAATTGCTTTCCCTATCAAGGACTGGATGTTAAAGTATAGGCAAAGAGAAAGAAATAGGGGGGTCCTAAATGTAAGACCAGCACTGGTAGAGTTTTTAGTTGAATCTAGAACAGACGCTGCTGTTAAAAAATAAATAATTAGTAGAGCATATAAAATATTGTACGATAACTATAAGAATCAATCAGAAGAGGTCAGAAAGGATTGGGAAGTGAGACTGGCTATGCAATTCACAAAAAGCAATAGGGGGATATATGTAGGTCTACCAAACATGCAAAAAAATCTAGAGGATTTAGGACTTTTGATTGGGCATTAAAAATATCTGTATAAACATTTCCAGAGTAGACTCCAGGGAATTCTTCCTCAGGTAGAAAGGAAATGTCGGAGGCGTGATGGGGAAGAAAGATAATTGGGAACATATTTTCTGGGAGTGTAATGAGTTGGCAGACTTTAAAGACTCCCTGCAGACTACTCTGTCGGAGAAACTGGGAGAACAAGGGAACTGATTTTTCTGAGCTATGATACAGATCGGAACTGCCTAGACATAGGAAGGCCTTGCAGAGACTAATTATGGTGACTGAAAAAAAGCCTTGCCTCCAAAATGACATCCAACATTTGTTTACTGAGGGATGGTAACGGAGAGATTAGGTAATTAGCTGGACTGCAAGGTTGAAGGTTTGAAGCTGAGGATGCAGAATCTGGCCCTCCTGCTGGGACAGCAGGGTAGGGGTCGGAGGCAGGTGCCATGGAGTCAGCAGTGACACTGCACAAGCAGGGGTACCAGTCTTGGCGTGGCCAGTCTGGTGCAATCAGTATCGTCCTTGGTTTGTCCTGTTTGATCTTTAGTAGTACTTTGGAGAGGAGAGGCAGAGGAGGAAAGGCATAAACTGATAGATTTTTCCAGTTGAAGGACAGGACATCCACTTTCTAAGCTGGTTTGTGGGGAGTCCTTGTGCAGAATTTGTCCAATTGATAGTTCTGTGGGGAGGCAAACAAGTCTATATCTGGGCTCCCCCATTTGTTTATCAACATGTTGAAAGTCTTTGGTTCCAGTTTCCACTCATGTGGGTCCATGAGATTTCTGCTTAGATCATCTGCCAGTGTATTTAGCTTCCCTGGCAGGAATTGAGCCTGTAGATGCACTTAGTAGCTCAAGGCTGTGTTCCACAGAGCCATGGCTAGTCTGCAGTGGGGGTATGAATGGGTACCCCCCTGCTTATGTACCACATAACAGTGGTGTTGTCAGTCTTTACCATTAACTGTCCTGGAAGAATGTGGTCCTTGAAGGCTGTCAATGCATTCTGTACAGCTAACATTTCTTTTTGATTGATATGCAGGTGCATTTGACTTGGGTTCCATTTGCCATGAATGCACTTCCCTGCCAGGTGAGCCCCCTCCCCCCATGCACAGTCTGATGCGTCTGTTGTTAGGGTTTGGATGGCAGGGGGCAAGGTGAATGGTAGTCCCTTGTTTTGGTGGCAGGCCTCTGCCCACCAAAGGAACTAACTGTAGACAAGGTACGATAGGAATCATTGCTTCTAAATCCTGAAAATGCTGACACCATAGGCTTTTTAGATACCATTGTAGTTTCCTCATATGCAGTCTTGCATATGGAATTAGTAGAATGCATAAGGCCATGAACCCCAAGGCTTGCACTATTTGCCTTGCAGATAGCAGGCTTTGTGTGGCCATTAGTTTGAAGTAAGCTGTCAAATGAATTTGTTTCTCTGGCATGAGGAATGCCATCTCGGAAGTTGTGTTCAAGCTTGCTCCCAGGAATACAATTTGTTGACAGGGTACAAGATGTGATTTCTTTTCGTTTATGGTGTACCCCAGACAAGTTAGCACCTTTTGTACAAATGCCAGATGATTCAAAAGTATGTCCTGGCTTTCTGCCAGAATTAGACAATCATCCAGGTATGGGTATATTTGAATATTTCTTTGCCTGCAAAAAGCAATGACTGGAGCTCGGCACTTTGTGAAAACCCTGGGCGCAGTAGATAAGCCAACGGGCAGTGCAGAGAAATGATAATGCGTGTAGCCTGCTTTGAAGCGTAGGTATCTTCTACAAGATTCCCTGATTGGGATGTGCAGGTAGGCTTCCTTAATATCCAGTGCTGCCAACCAGGCATCCTTGCCTAGCATGGGAAACAACTGGTGAATGTTAGCATCTTGAATTTTGGGATCACCAAAAAGGTGTTTAGGATATAAAGGTCCAGGATAGGAGGCCATGAGTTGTCTTTTCTGGGTACCAGGAAAAGTCTGGAGTAGAAACCTTGTCCCTTTTCCTCTTCTGGTACAGTTTGAATAGCCCTTATGCTTAAGAGAGTACTTGCTTTAGAGCCTCTGCCCACTGATTTGGGGTTAGACCTGGCCAAACGTTTGGGGTTGGTAACGTGTGGAAATGAAATCTGTATCCTTGGGAAACTATATTTAAACCCCATTTGTCCTGGGTAATGAGTTCTCAGTTTTTTTGCCTGCAGTGTATTCTTTCCCCCTAAAGGAGCAGTCAGTTGAGAAGGGCTTGGAAGTTTTAAAGTTAAGTCATTGAGACAATTTACCATAGGGGGAGTCTTACTATGCCCGGATTTGGAAGTAGAAGTCCCCCACTGTTTAGCCCTGCGAGTACCCTGGGACTGAAGCCTGGATGTACTGCTGGTTCTGGGTTTGGGTTGAGAAGGCCTGGAAGAGGCAGGAAAGGACCAATTCTTAGAGGGCTAATGCCTACTACATCTGGGAGGCTGTACTTGTAGGAAATCTTTAACAGTTTGCAAAGATTTAGCTTTTTCATCCATCTTTTTAGGTAGTACTTCTGCTTTGTTGCCAAACAGGCATGCCTGATTTAAGGGAGCATCCAGTAATTTAGCTTTAACATGATCTGGCAAAGATTGCTCCTTAAGCCAAGCATGCCTTCTAAGTACAGACCCATTGACAGTAGCCCTGCAAAATGCCTCTAGTGAATCAAAACCACACTGCAAAGTATGTTTTCCAACTTGTTCAGCACAATGCTTTAAATCTTGTAAATCCTTATTTTCAGCACAGTCAGGAATCAACATAATTTTCTGTTTAAGCAATCCAATAATATGCTGTTGATACTTTAACATATAAAACTGGCAGTTTAAGGCCCTAATAGCCAAGGTTGCAGAAGTGTATACCTTCTTACCCCATCTATCCAGCGCCCTGGAATCTCTATCACAAGGGGTAGGACTTTTGGCAGAAGTAGCCTTAATGCCCTTGGGTCCTTGTGAAATGGTCTTAGGAGCCACAGTAGGATTTTTAAAAAGGAACTTGTGAAAGTCAGGAACCCTGTAATATCTATCCAGTTTTGCGGGAGCAGGATGTAAAGAGTGAGGAACCGAGCTAGATTCCGAAAAAGCATAATCAACAATGTCTAGTACAGGGGGGATAGCTAAAGGCCTGTGCTGGGGCAGGAGTACGAAATCCCTAAGCCTCTTTTTAGAATCAGTGTAATCCTGGGTTTCCCCGCGAAAATGCTCCCTAAGAGTATGCATGGTTTCACCAGGAGAGAAAACCTCTGGAGGTGAAGCAGAAGGAATAGAGTCCTCTGCATCAGAATCCTCCTAGGTAAATAAGGGTAAATCCTGGTCATCAGGAAACAGAAATTTCAGAATCCTGATCAGAAGTATCATAAGCAAATTCAGTCCTAGATCTCTTAGAGGGGGAAGGTTGGCTTCCCCTGATTAAAGTAATAAGGTCTTCAGCTATTCTTATCATTTGTTTTTAGGCATAGAGGCCTGACCATGCAGTCTGGGCGTCGGTTTTCTAGGCATGGCTTGAGTTTTAGGCTTTGAAGAAGAAGATGGAGACTGTTTAATATGAAAGTCAGTAGGCCTGACTACACCCTCAGAAGCCAGTGCCTGGACAGTGGCTCCAGACCCATCCAAGGTAGAGAGATCCACAAGTTCCACAGTTGAAGCATCTCGCGACATACCAGACTCTGAATGGATCTCAGTAGAGGCCTGCGAATCTGAAGTAGCAGGTATCAGGGCCTGCGAAATCGCCTCACTGAGTACCAGCAAACTGTCGATTAGCTTAGGAGAAGCATCGTCGGCAGCTTTGGACCTAGGCGGCCTGTCTTTATCTTTGCGTTTTTTCGGAATGTCGGTAGTCGGATGGCTTACCAAAGAAATATCTGGATAACTGAACAGAGAACCAAAATATTTAGAAGCATAAATATACCGACTACAATAGTTCGTTGTTTAAATAAGGCACAAAACCAACAGCAAGGTACGTCGTGGTCTAGGCAAGGAATACATTACGAATGAAAATCTTTGAGGTATTTGCTTTCTACAAGAAATTATAATGACTTTTACTGACATCTGTTTAGAGCAAGAAAAATTTCCCCAACGGGGTACTTCGCTTTAGTTGAAGACTTCGGTTCTGAAACTTGAAAGCGAAAATTTCAAGAGTCGGACGACCAGAACTTGTGAACTGCTTCTGCTTCGGGCACCGCATGGCAAGAAAGACTGATCTAATGGCGTTGGCTGTATGCTTTATACCCCTGACTACCTGACGTCATGGAAGATGAGACAGCAACCGACGCAGGACCCAAGACTTTGATAAATCAGGCCGACTGAGGGCTACTGCAAGCAAATAACCAAAATGTGACGATTGCAACAGTGAAACACAAAGAACATCCTTTCTTTTATCAAAATAATATATCAGCTATCTATGTAAGCCCAAAGTGTGGAAAACCACCTTGCTGGCAGACTGCAGAGAAAGAAAAAAGGAAGAAGTTCAATAGACTGATTAAGAGACCACTCATTAACCACCTTGGACATAAAAGATTAATATAAAAAGAGACATTGTGCCTCTGAAAAACTAAACAGGAGAGTTTTTTCCATAACAGCTTGAAGCTCAGACACTCTCCTGGTCAAAGTAAGAACTAACAGCAAAACAGTCTTCCAAGCATAAAGCTACAAAGGAAGCGGAACTAGCAGGTTCAAAAGGAGGTGGAGTCAATTTTTTCAAGAACAAAATTTAGGTCTGAAAGAGGAGAAATAGACTTTCTCGGGGGCCTGACATGAAGGTTGCCTTTAAGAAATTGCTTGACCTCAAACAGAGAAGATAAAGGAGGGTTTCAAGGGCAGAGACTAGCACAGGTAGCCGACAGGTGAGCTTTAACTTTAAAATATACCAAGCCAGCATGCAGCAGATCACACAAGTAAGACGGAACCAGAGGAACCCCTACTGCAAAGGGACCCTGATGGTGACAGAGGTGCCAAACAGACAATCTTTTACATTTAGACATACAAGATTTTCTATTAGTGGGTTTTCCTGCCTCCTGTAGAGCCCAAAGCGAGCTCTCAGAAAACAGGTGCCTAAAAGGGATCAAAACCCTATCACACACAGCATCATTTGAATAGTGGACAGGTCAGGATGCATAAGAGATCCCTTGACTTATGTGAGAAGATCAACCTGGGGAGATAACTCAAGGTAACTGCCCCTTGGCCACATGAAAAAGAAGGGAGACCCAGTGGTGTCTGGACCAAAAGGGAGTTACCAACAAGATTATGGAAGAGTCCTACTTGATCTTGTGCAGAGCTCTTGACAGCACAGGAAGGGGATGAAAAGCATACAGAAACAATCCCTACCAAGGAAAAGACAGGGTGTCCACTTTCCAAGTTAGAGCACTTGGTACTCTCAAAACAGAACAGAGAAGTAGTTTGTTCAGAGGCGAGGCAAAAAAGATCCATCTGAGTAATACCACAACTACTGGCAATGTCCACCCATGTGAAGCATCCAGTCAAGTCTTTTCTGGAACAAGCCACATCTCCAAATCATGCAGTGTGGAACAATGTCTTTAAAAGGGATCTGGAAAACTGGATGGGTATTCAGAAATTCACAACTAGTATGACTGGCCTGTTCCTCCTTGAAAAGGATGGCAAGGCCTAAGGGTAGGTGTTGGCAAGAAGAAAACAGCTACCCTGCAACTCTTGTCATTTAGTTTTAATGCAGGTACTAGACAGGGTGTCCACTTTCACCATTTATTTTTTTCTTTCTATTTACAGCTACTTACCAGAGACAAATTAAGCAGGCATTATAAATGAATACAAATGGAGAAGTACCAATGAGAAAATAGTTTTTGCAGACGACATATTGTATATTCCTAATCTAGACATGATATAAATTAAATATACATACAATTAACTGAAACAATTACTTATATAGCAAAAACAAAGGCCAAAGTAATTAATTATGCTCCAACACGACTTGGAACAGAACATCCCCTTTTTTGTGGGAATGACAAGATGAGATATTTGAGAACCTGGTTGAAATGGGATGTTGAGCAAGCCACTACAGAAATGTGGGATGAAATTAATCAAAAGACAAGACTATGGACACAGACAATATGATACCAGTGACAGATGTTTCTGGTCCACTGCTTCTGGACAGGTAAAATCAACCAGGAGATCATATACAGAAAAATATAAAAGGGGGGGGGGTTAGAGTCACAGGGGGATCAGTGGTTCAACAGGCTGCATACTTGGAAGACCAGAAGGTTGTAGGACTCTACTCCCACTTCAGGTGACTGAACTGCTGACACTGCACTCCTGAGTGCGTTATCCATCAGATGAAACATTAAAACCAAGGTCCCATCTACTTTAATTGGTGGTAGCCCAGGTTGATGTCAAAGAATATCTCATAGCACCTACTGAAAAGAGATGGGGAAGTTCTGATGCACTGGCCAAGTTTCTCTTCTGAAAAAAGGCCACTAGCTGTAGTGGGACTAACCCAGTCAACAAAAGAAAGAAAGAAGGAATGAATGAAATACTGACAACAGGAACAGGACTGGTTTAGATTTGAATGCATATTATAAGGCTACACATCTTAGATTAATATTAGTTTATTCAAAAGTAGGAGAATACACTGAAATAGAAGACCATGATAGGCGCAGGCACATTGCCCAATCAGGCCGCAAAAGGACTGCATGTGGGCATTTTGGGCAGATTTAGAACAGGGATATGAAGAGCATTACACAAATAAAAATTTTAATGCAAATGTTTACTTTAAAAGACGTTAGACCTTTTAAAAATTATAGCCAATAGGCTATGCTACACATTGTAATAAGACAGAGAAAAAAATGTAATGAGTATTTGAAAATAAAGAACAAAGCACCTAGATTTTGAAATCAGATGATAAAGATCTGAGGTAATAAAATGGGGTGAAGCTAAACAAACACCTGGGTTACTGAACTCAGACCAACTTGCACATACAGGTCAAATATCAGGGTTGGAAGAGGATATACAGAGGCTGGAGAGTAAATTTGTTAAACCACTAATAGTGGAACTTATTAATTGAGAACAGAACAGAAATGGCACTTTGTAAAAAGAGTGAAAAGTACAGCATATAAAGCAATACAATATTTGAAGAGACAAAAACAGTATTACTTTAAAAATAGCATGACATTAACTTTTACAGATCTTGCAGATCAGAAATGAAGGCATTGTGTACTATCCCTAGATATGCAACTAACTTAAGAAAACTCAGAATTTTTGCATGTAAAAGTCTGCACAAATATTTCTGTACCCCTACAAGGCTTCAAACAATGTTCATACAGATAACAGGTATATACCGGAGATATTCTTGGAAATATACAGAATTGCTTCAGTACAGAAATCAGTTGAGCAATATTATACGTCTTATTCTTGGAAGAGACTTTAACCCAAGTAATGGAATGTTTTTACTCGGCTGGTGTAAAATAATATGTACTACACAGACACAAATGTTACTGTATTTATTATACATATCTGTTAAGAAAGCCACAACTAGCAAATGGAAAACCAAACACAACCCATCAATACAAAATATTTAAAAACAAACAAAAAAAAAAGATTACATAAAATAAAACTAGGGAACATGGAAGTATTAGAGATCAAACACAGAATTTCACAGTTAAAAAAATATGGGGGGGGGGATGTTTGGAAAAGAAGAGGACAATGACAGTGCAAAGCACCCAAGATGTATATTTAGTTAATAGAGAGTGTAACACAACCTATAAAAGCCACAAGCCCAACTGATAAGATTTGTAGTATAATGAAAAACAAAAAAACTGCTGTCACTAGCTAACTTATGATCTCAAACTTGTGTTTAACTGCAACACTAGACAGATGCTGCTGACATATGGATTTACATGCTTAATTATGATAAGTTATTGAAACAAATTTAAGCACCGACTGACATGAGACTTGGTTTCTAATACTACATCAACTCGTATTTATAAAACAGTTTTATCCAGCAATCAGTGCTGCCATAAATGTACCATGTGGTAATCAAGTTGTTGTTCTTTACCACAATAAGGGGAGGTGGGAATATAGTTGCAAACGTTAACCTCTGTACAGCAAAGCAGGCAAGAAGCTGCACCAATATTAGTTATATTTTTAATATGTTTAAAGCAATAACCTGGTGTAAAAACCTTTTTCATCTGCCAATTTCTTAGTCCTATGGCACTTCTGTTCAAAGCAGCCAAGGCACCCTAAGAAGCTGGTGCCATACGCCTGACCACTATATTTGCTGGCTTTTTTTTTTCTTCCCACCCACAATCAAGACAGATAAATCAGAGTCTCAAAGACTCTCAGTTGTTGTCTGAACAGTGGGTGGCACAGAACATAAAAGACCATGAATTCTGAATACTAAAGGAGATGCAGTGGTCATGGTGGAAACTGCATCAGGAATCCACAACCAGCAGCACAATGAGGTAAGGTTTTGCAAAGGAATACCATGGTTGAGGTGCAGCACACAGTCTGGATTGTAGACATTAAGACTTTTTTTAAATCCTGGCCTGCAACCAGATAATAGAGGCAGGCAGCAGAAGGCTCTTCATAACTACTGATGGTGTGAAGCAAATTGGAACACAGCATAATCAGCCCACTATTGTACGTGTTTGAGTGAAAGAGCTGAAATAACTGTTGTCTCTTTTTAATATAATCAGAGATCACAGGTGTACAGTTAAAGTAGTTACCTAAAACTTCTAGGTAAGGGGACAGTATATGGAAAAAATAATAATTCTCTTGCTCAGTTAGCTCTATAATTATATAGCAGGGTCAGTGCCATGCAATGTACTGCATTTGCTGAAGTTAGTGTAAAAAGATCACTGCTGTGACTTATACATTAATGTGTACACATTGGGAAGTGTGGTGCATTCTGATTAACAAATGGAAATTTACTTTTCAAGTCAGACCTCAACATTGTACACATTAAATCTGCTAGCTTTACCAGGCTGGGCAGGATATATGGAAAAGACATGATCCTCGGCACAGTGGGGCAGTGAGTAGTGTTGCCATCCCACGTTGCCTGGTTCTCTCTGGCTGTGGTTCCTTCTGCATATAGTCTCTGCATGTCATCCTGGTCTCTGTGTGGGTTTTATCCAGGTGTTATCTACCTTCCTCTTAACACTCTCAAGGACCTGCCATAGCTGAACTAGTATTCCTCCAACTTGTCTGCAGATAACTGTGCAGGGTCACAGAGCTGCAATTAATAGTGCTGCTGCCTCACACCAAGACATCCTTCAGTTTCAGGTAAGGTGGTTTCTGTGCAGAGTCTGCATGTTCTTGTTGCATTCCTACGGATTTTCTCCAAATCCTCTGGTTTCCTCCCACATCCCTAAAACAGGCAGTAGGTGGTGGTAATTCTAATTTGTGCATGGGTATATGTGTGGATGCAGTGTGTGTGTGCTTGTGCACATGTGTGAGACACCAAAGAGCCCAAGAATATACTTCTATTCCCTACTTACCTAGTAAACATTGTGGAAGGCATCAGATGTTCATAGGGTCACTATGGGAAACTGATTCATCTCCACTACATTGGATAGATCGATGGAAGCATGCAGGGTGTGTGTGTGTAAACTCATGTCATGTTCAACCTGCACTGACAGGGTAGTGCTAAGTATGTGTCCAAGCATGCACATACATGAAAAAATAATTTCGGTTCACCCTGCAATAGATCAGGTTTATGTGGGGGTGCATGTGTAAAATTACCAATTTTATCTGTGAACCCATGCACAGTATTAAGGGGCACACACATAACTTCTGGATAGCAGAAGAAAGAAAGTGTTAACCTTCAAAACAAAGCATAAAATGCAGCAAAGAATATATTCTCAGAGCTTCTGGGGGTCTGGTAGGGGACTCTGACAGGACTGGTAGGGGTCCCCATCCTCAGTCTTTGCCTTGCACAGAAAGGAAGAGAAGGTCACTACAGCCGATATGACAGATGGGACATGTGGGATTATTTCTTTAACTTTCATCACAATCAAACCCCAGAGGCTTGTACAAAATACTTTGGCCAGTGTATTACCCACTAAATAGTTGGAATACATTACTGTGATCATTTATTTATTTCACTTTTCTCAGACTCAAACTTCAAATATTTATACATGTGGCAATCTTCTGTGTGGTAGGGTAAGGAAGCATGTTGTCAATATATGCCCGACATAAAAATGCTGAAATATGTTACTGTGGCCATTTAATTGAGCACTCATTACAACATGGCATCAGATGGGTACAAAAAAGGTTTCTGCCTTTTGGGGGTGGAGTGAGGAATCTTGCTAAACATGTACGATAAAAACAACTAGATATGACTGCATCGATTTGTTCTTTCCCTTTCACCCCAATGGAACAGTGGGGGGGGGGGGGCACTGCCGAAACATCAGTCTTCTCAGTTTATTGCAAAATTCACTTTAACAGGTCTGAACATTAAGTCTTGGGTGCAACTTATGAAAGTCCAAATTTATTAATTTCCTTATGTTTTTCTTTGGCCATCACTGACTAGAACTCTATGGCTTCTGGGTCCACATAACCACATGCTTGCGTTTTTTTTCTTCTTTAGCACTTCATGTCCTGTTTATATTCATCTCTTGCCTACCTTTGACTTGAGGTAAAGAAATGTTTATATACAGTTACTTCACTCATAATCAATGCCAATAACATTAACAAGGGTGCATTAGAAGTAATTATGCCATTCAGTAAATTGCCTAAACTGCCAGTGTAAATGCACTTTTGGACATTTAACACAATTACATTTCATCAGTGGTATAATTTGCAAAAACAATCTCATCCATTTTTACATGGCAAACTGTCAACACAAATGTATATTAGTTTAAACATTGAGTTAGACAGTTACTCCACTGAAAAGGAAAATAACAGTTAATCAACAACTATTACTAACTTACTTGCTGGATATAAAAATATTTACAACTGTATAATTAAGCTTACAGCAAGCTATGCAACTTGTGTTACAACCAAGTTTGACTAATTCCACAATAAAAATCAACCATTATATGTAGCAGATAAACCAGAAATAAAGCTGTCACTAAATGTATGGCTCTAAAATCATATAATATTTATTAAAACAAAGTAACAAAACGGTAAGCGCTTTCACCACCTAACCCATGGCTTCTTCAGACCATTAACAAACAACTTTAAAAACCATTTAAATAACCTTCCACTTACTTTCCGTTAATGATTTCCACATGTTAGTATCTCTATGCCCACACCTCTCATTCGTAACTGGCGCATGCTCCATAAAGGATACCACGTCATTGTTTTGTGATTCAAAAATTACTTAAAGTTGCAGTATTGATATATGTATATAAAAACACCAACAAACAGCACAATAAACACGGCCAGGATCAATCCAATGCGCTGTTCAAACTTTTACTTGTTTCAAAATACATTCAAATCACAAGCAGCTACACAGTTCTTGGTATATACAACTCAAACTGCAAGCAGCTGACGATAAGCGATGAACAGCAAAGGCGTACTGTCACACTATTAACTTTCTAGAGCACAGCTTAGTAGCTCGGTATCTCCATATCACTCAGGCATGCCATATGCAATATATTTTCTACTGAAGCATATACTCGAGCCAAGCACTAAATAGTACCAAATATTAGTACTATTTAGTGCTTGGCTCGAGTATATGCTTCAATAGAAAATATACTGCATATGGCATGCCTGAGTGATATGGAGATACCGAGCTACTAAGCTGTGCTCTAGAACGTTAATAGTGTGACAGTACGCCTTTGCTGTTCATCGCTTATCGTCAGCTGCTTGCAGTTTGAGTGTATATACCAAGAACTGTGTAGCTGCTTGTGATTTGAACGTATTTTGAAATGAGTAAAAAAATTTGAACAGTGCATTGGATTTGTTGATTGATCCTAGCTGTGTTTATTGTGCTGTTTGCTGGCGTTTTAATAATTTGGATTTTATACAGCACACACTGTCGTATTCTGGTGTTGGTATTGATTGGACTTGTGTGTGTGTGTGTGTGTGTGTGTATATATATATATATATATATATATATATATATATATATATGTACACACACACCACATATATATATATATATATATATATATATATATATATATATATACACATACACACACACACACACACACACACACACACACACACACACACACACACACACACGACTGTAAAAACTTCAGTTTTCCTTTTAAAATTTTCATTTACATAATGAAACCTATAATACAAGTTATAGATCTCGCATATGCATGGAGATTCCTGCATAAAACAATCATACTATATTCAGTTTCGGCTTAACATATATTGAGACTTGTAACACTTTTTTCATACATAAATAAAAAAGGGGTTGGAGAAAAATTGTATCTATTTAAAGTATAAATACAGTCTTTGTGAATGATTAGTCTAATTTGAAATTCTTAGGTTTTTGGAAATGCATACTTGATATTGATATATTTGTCTCTGGCAATGATTAGTGTTATTCCGAGTATTCATAACTTGCTTTGTGATAACTCGTTTCTCATCTCTACCTTGTCTCACTTGCCTCCTTAAGTTACCCTGCTCATCCTGCGCTTCCAGCACTAGTCAGTAGGAATCTAAAGGGACCCTCTCCAAATATCGGCGGGTCACTTCACTGCATAACTACCCTACAATCCCTCTCTCAAGGACACCAGTAAAGTATGTCTGCTGAATAATTCCTGCCAGAAAGACTTTCTACTATTGTAACACTAATGCAGGTGTTAAAGCCAGTCCTGAGCTAAGACAGCCAGCAGCCTCTACCCCCCCCTTCTGTATCTTCACAACCTCTCTCCTCTAACCTGCATAGATACCCCTTTTGTCTTGCACCCACTGTTCCTTGTTGTCTACCAACTTACTCCCTCATACAAGCCTGCAATACTTGAACTGTCCACTAGGTGGCACCCTTATTCCAGCCATAATCTCCTTCTTACCTTTCTCTCATGGCCAGCTACTTACCTTAATTTCTTCAGTTCTGTAGTCCCCGAATTGCTATTTAGTCCTCTCATTTTTACCCTCCACTTCTAATGTCTACAACCACATTTCTAGCCTCAATACTATTCCAATCTACCACCTGGAGTCAGTCCTGCTGATTGATTTCTGTAACTGCTTCAGTATGTCTCTACCTGTTCCGTTCGCCCTGCGGGCTCACTCCGCTCCCCTCCCTACCCCCAAGGGTCCTACCCTTACTAACTAACCACACCTCTTCCTCTCACCATTACTCTCTAAATGCATCTCTTCCTCCTACCATTACTCTCTTAACACTCTTCCATTAGCCATCTTCTCTCATAGCTACCCTCTCAACACTCCCCTTCAATCATACCACACCCTTCTCCCTTCCTTCCATCCACACCGTTTATACTTCTATATTTTACTTACAGACAAATCTATACTTATTCATCCACTTTATAAACCACCCACCCCATCTTATGTCCTACTCTTATTCACACTCTCACTACTACCTCCTTTAATCTTCACCTACTTACTCACCTCCTCTTCACCTACTTACTCACCTCCTTTGAACACCCACTATGTCCACACCCAAACTACCCTAATAAGGCAACCAACTCTCCATCCCTTCCTCTCCTTTTTATCCATGCTAATATAACATCTTCACCCAACTACATACTTCCAAAGTATCATAGAACACTACACATTAAATACAACAATCTAAATCCCAGGAAAGGCCTACTTCTATACAGCAGATTCCCTAACCCCTAACCCAAACTATCTAAGTCCACTACTCTTATTAAAGGATGGTGACATCCACCCTAACCCAGGCCCAACAACTACTCCTATCTCTCTCCACAGCCACAAACAATCACCTACTTATGCCCTTACTAAACTGTCTAACTCCCTCTTAAAAGCTCATCTTACTATAAGTAGCATTAACAATAAAGTAACTCAACTCCAAGCTCTAGCTGAAGTTTACTCCTTTGATGTTCTCTGCTTAACAGAAACATGGTTAAAACCTGTAAACAAAGACAATGAAATCATCCCATCTGGATATAATATCCTGAGACTTGACCGAGTAGCCAAGAAAGGTGGTGGGGTTGCTATTCTATATAAATCTAGCTTAGAGTTAACCACGTGACTGTAAACTATCTCTAGATTCCAATGCAGAAATTCTTATCTCCAAACTTCATCTTAACAATACCAAATCCAGCTATATTATCTGTATGTATCTGCCACCTGGTAATAACATTGCCACCATGGAAAATATCCTTTGCTGGCTTTCCCAACACCTGCCCCAAGAAACCATAATCCTAGGCGATATAAACATCGACTGGAAATGCTATTGTAGTAGCCTCCCTACAACCCACATTAACCTATATGGGTATTCACCATTACCTCCCCCAAATCTAACAAGAAAGCAAGCTTATTAGACTGGATTCCCATAAACCATCATCCTCACATTTATGATTCTGGAACCCTCCCTGATGATACAAGTGACCACTTACCTACCTACATCATCAGGCATAAAACCAATACTCCCATTCCAACATGTGTCAGAAACATCAGATCTAAAAAGAACTTTAACCCTGATCTACTCCAAATGGAACTAAGAGCTTGCAACTGGTCTCCCTTACGACACCTCCCTTTCGAAGAAGCCGTTAATTACTTTAACTCTAACTTCCTTGCCATTCTTAACCACCGTGCTCCAACCGGATTAGAATTAAAACCAACTCTGCACCATAGCTGCCAAAAGAAACCAAACACAAAATACATCTTAGGAATACATTTTGGGCAAAACGGAAAAAGACTAAAAACCCTGTAGACCAACAAACCTTTAGACAGTGAAGAAATGATACCAAGAAGGCTATAATTTCCGATAAAAGAAACTACTACCTACTACCTACAATCTCAACAAGCTAACCAAAACAACCCACAAAAAATTTGGACTAGCATTAACCAACTACTCCATCCAGGTCAATCCACTACACCAAACCCTCAAAATACTGAACACAAAAATCCCAAAAATCCCATGAATACAGCCAATGCTTTCAATACCTTTTTTACTAATGCGATCCAAACACTAGCTAGTAAGCTATCACCTAATAACTTCACTCTACCTTCCTATAAAATCAACCTCAGCCCCTCCTTTTCATATTCAACCTGTCCCAACAGCATATATTCTAATCCTACTACAGAAACTAAAACCATGCTCTCCCTCAGCAGACCAACTACCTGCTGAATTTCTACAACAAATAAGCCAAAGCTGTCGTTTATCCCATTTCCATTCTTATCAAAAGAACTATTATCGAAGGTTATATCCCTAGCTTGTGGAAAAGCTCCCATATTATCCCCCTCCATAAAGGTGGACACTCCACTGAACTCTCTTAACTACCGCCCCATTGCCCTTCTCTCTCCTTTGGCAAAGATCATGGAGAAATGCATCCAAACACAATTACTTGACCACTTAACCCAAAATAATTTACTTTCCAACTGTCAACATGGATTCAGACCTTTACACAGCACTACCACTGCCCTTCTTTCCTTCACAGATTGTATCAAAAACCGCAACCTTAATCTTTCTTCAGCACTATTTATTGACCTGTCTAAAGCATTTGACATGGTAAATCACCAGATTCTCATCAAAATACTTAAATCTTTGTCACTAGATCCATCTTCCATAAAGTGGTTCCAGTCCTACCTAGATAAATGACAACAGGCTGTACTATGGCACTATGGCACAAGTCTGTATCCACCCTCCTGCCCGTTAACCTTTGTGTCAGTCAAGGGTCCATCCTAGGACCTCTACTCTTCTCCATATTTATTAAGGACCTTCATCTAGCCATCCCCCAAAGCCACATGCATACAATACGCTGATGACTCCACACAGACATGCTCAGCCACTTCCTCTTCTGAGCTTCACTCTCTTACCCAGAAAGTATTTAACACAGTTAAACAATGGTTCACGCAGTGGTACCTTCTCCTAAACCCCCAAAAAACTAAACTCCTCCTCTTCTCTCCTACTCACAAGTCCTCTCCTTTTGCTTTCTCCGTTATATCCACCAATAAAACTATTATATCACCACACCCAACCACCAAACTACTGGGTATCACCATTGACAACAATCTGAACTTTGATATCCATTATCAACAATACTATAAAAACTGTCAACAAAAAACTTGGCTCTCTCTATAGGATTAAAACCTTCCTTTTACCTACAACTAAAACCACTACAGCTCACACTCATCTAATCTCTTCACTTCTTTATGCCTCTGCCATTTTTACTAAGCTATCTAAAAATAACCTCAGCAAATTGGAAATATCCTACTATAACATTGCCAGATTTGCTACAGGCAACCCATTTAGAACCCACCATTGCATTAATATAAAGCAGCTTGGATGGCTTGAACTACAAAACCTGATTAAATTCCACCAACTATCCATAGCCTATAACACTCTTTATAAACCTTCATATACTCCTATTCTATCCACCCTCATCACCCCCCTATAAAAATCTGAAGTCCTTAAGGTCATCTCACAAACTTCTAATACATACCTCTAAACCAAACAACAAGGCTGGCGAATCTCTCTTCTCTAACACTGTTGGAAAAGCCTGGAATCTTCTCCCCAGTGAACTTTCCTCACTTCCCTCACTATCACCCTTCAAAAACAAACTGTTCCTCAAAACACACTGGTTATGCCCCTGTACTAAACCTGACTAGTCATCTAGCTCTTCAAACTTGTCTCTACCTACCCTTTCTACTCATGAACTGTTATTGCTTCCTCATTGACCATAATTACTATCTCCCTCTAGAATATTACATATTGCACCCGTATGCTATATTATGCCTGCATTCTGTATTGCTAGGCTGTTCTCCTCACTGAATTTTCTGTGTTAACCTGTAATATGCATTGTAAATATGATTCTTGTTTACTGTTGTTTATTTGTTATGTGTTGTTTTCATTGTTCTATCTTGGAGCTCATCTCCCCGGGCCTCTACTGAAAATGGACATATATCCAGTTAGACTAGCCCGGTCAACAAATGTAAAATAAATAAATGATAGCCTTTCATTTAACCTTTATCTGCACTTTTTTTTTCAAAAAAATACAGTATTTAAATTTATTTTAACTGTGTGTTGCAGGAATATTAACTGAACTGGAAGTTAGTTAGTGTTTGCTGAATTTTATTTGCTAGTAATTACGGGTGTGGGGGTAGCCACATTCTTTGATTTCCTGTCCTTGCCTATTTAAGTGGTACAGTGTGAAATATTTTCTGCTTAAAAACCACAGCTTTGGCCGGCTAAGAACTTGCTGTATTCAACTGGACGTATAAAAGAATTTAAGTACCTTTATCTGCACTTTTTTTCAAAAAAATACAGTATTTAAATTGATTTTAACGGTGTGTTGCAGGAATATTAACTGAACTGGAAGTTTTGACTCTGCTCTTCAGTTAGTCCCAGCCACCCTCCCTGTTTTTGTTTTGGTGTTAATGTTAGTGGCCTTGAAACTGCCCGCCCCTCTTGTAAATTTGTGTTTGGATACTCCTTCTGGGCCCATCTCATTTGCTCACTCAACTGAGCGCAGTGAGATCATATTCTGATTTCAGGCACTCCTACTGTGTACAAAGAGAGCATCTGGGAAACAGAAAAAAAATTAAGCTTGTTTCCTGCCTTTCCTGTTAAGTGGTATAGACTATTTGTAGGCTTCTGAGTCCCCAAGTCCTTCTGTGTTGGAGGGAAGCCTTCTAGCTTAGTTTTTTTTCTTATAACTACCCAGTTTTCTAGTTTCAGCACTCAAATCTGTTTCTTTGATCTCAGCACTTGTTCAGAAAAAAAAAATTCATCTGCTTTTACTATACTTGTGTTTCTACCTACTTTATTTTACTTTTGCATCATCTTAAAAGTACACAATTGTATTTATTACTGCTTGGTGTAACTCATTCTAAGCCTTTTGGTTTAAACACTTGGGCTTCGGACCAGTTGTTTTGCACTGAGAGGGTTTGTGGTCTGCACTGTAGTGGCAGAACAGGTAGCTTACATCCTTCTAGGTTGGGAACTGCTGATTGAGGGCTCAGTGTCTGTTATTCTAAAAGTGTATTAAGTCTGGTTTAAGCACTTGGGCTTTCAGGCCAGTTATTTCACATTAAGAGGGATTGTGGTCTGCACTCTTGTGGGAGGAGAGGCTGGACTCTGCCCTTCTGAGCTGTGAATTTCTGGTTAAAGGCTTATAGTGCATGCATATCTGAACTGCTTCTTACTGAAGTTGGTGCGCCTTGTTTGCTGTGGCATAGACTGGATTCGGGCCTGCTGGATCTAGCTTTGTTTGTGTAACTTGAACACTAATCCAGGCATTCTCTAAAGTATTCAATTGTATTTATTACTGCTTGGTAGTAACTTTAAAGTGTAGCTATCATTCTAAGTCTTTTGGATTAAGCACTTGGGCTTCAGACCAGTTGTTTTACATTAGGAAGGTTTGTGGCATACACTGTGGTGGCAGGACAGGTAGCTTTCATCCTTCTAAGTTGAGAACTGCTGATTGAGAGCCCAGTGTCTGTTATTCTTAAAGTGTATTAGTTCTGGTTTAAGCACTTGGGCTTCAGGCCAGTTATTTTACATTAAGAAGGTTCATGGTCTGCACTCTTGTGGGAGAACAGGCTGGACTCTGCCCTTCTGAGCTGAGAATTTCTGGTTAAAGGTTTATAGTGCTTGAATATTTGAACTGCATCTTACTGAAATTGGTACACCTTGTTTGCTGTAGCATAGACTACTAGATCCAGGCCTGCTGAATCTAGCTTTGTTTATATGCTTGTTGTTTGTTTGCTTGTTATTTCCCTGGAACGCTAATTCCATCTAATACGCGGCTTCTCAGCGCTTCTGTGGATCACTAGTGATATCTGCATTGCTTACTGTACTTACTTACTTGTTTCACTTGAAAAAAAGTTACTGTTTGTCGTTTTTGCATTTAAGTTACCTGTAACACATTGCACTTAAGTTACCTGGCACTTGCTCACTAAAGCAATTATATAAGTCAGCACTAAAAATTAAAAGCACTACACCCTCACTCCCCACTGGCCCTTGTTTTCAATTATTAAGGAATTCCCAATATTATTCTAGCATGTCCAAAGGTCAGTTGTCAATCTCCTCTCCGGACCAGCTGGTGAATCTGGGAATCTTGAGGCAATGTTACAACTGCCTCCTGTACACAGACAACCCTCTCCTCCTCCCAACAAATTCCAACACATGTGAGAGATGCAACCATATAGCCAAACTGGAGGCTAAGCTCTCTCAGCTCAGTACTGGCATAACCAGTCAAGAGGAGAAGGAAACCACACTCACTACAATTTCAGTCTCACATAGACCTACCACGACAGCAAACCAAACACATAATCACACAAAAACATACTTGGAGGCTCTAAATAAAGATCTGCCTAAGCAGCAGAGACCTCCAAAGCAGACACCCAAGCAACCGCTACCCCAAAACAAAACACGTGCAACACATCTCACAAAGCCAGTGTGCCGAACAGTCACAGCCCTTAAGACTAAACAACACACCTGATACACTTGTAATAGGTGACTATCATCAGGCACACTGACGTCCCGCTCACCAGGCTGAACAAGGAGAGAGTCACGGTGAGCAGCCTGTCGGGCGCTAGGATCCGCCACATAACACAAGCACTCAGGTCACTCCAAGGCAAGTACAAATATGACTCAGTCATTGTCCATGCTGGTGTGAATGACCAGAGACATACCTCCCTGGACTACATGAAAAGAGACATAAAGGAGCTCTCTGAGCATGTAGCCCAGGCCGGTATGACCCTGACCTCGAGTAGCATCTTACCCTCACCAAGAATGATGCCGCAATACGAAGACAAGATGATCAATTTCAACAATTGGCTTAAGTACTGGTGTCATTCAAAGGGGATCCAATGCCGGTCAGCTTGGGATGATATGCTCGACAAGTCACGATGCTTCGCTAGGGACGGCTTGCACCTGTCACCCCTGGGCTTTCGGATATTGGCAAAGGCTCTTGCTACCCCCATAGTGCCTTTTTTAGGCAAGGCTCAAAAGACAAACCCACCTCCATAGGTATCACAAGGGATAAGAAACTAAGAATAATACTACTCAACGCCAGAAGTCTAAACCTCAAGATGCACGCACTCGAAACTCTCCTTAGCATGGAGAACATCGATATCTGTGCAGTAACAGAAACCTGGTTCAGGGCTCCCGAGAGCACCCCAGCACTACCAGGTTATAACTCATACCATGCTTTTCGGCCCCAAAACTTGGACCGAACCACAAAAGGAGGGGGAGTATCGATATTCAAAGATACCCACACCTCCAGGTTGGTGGCAAAGCACGAAGCATCAGAGACTATCCATGTGCAACTAACAGTGGGTAAAACTGCCTTCCAGTTTATAGCCTGCTACAGACCACCCTCCCAAACCCAGGAACCCCACTCGTCCTTTCTGAGAACACTGGAAAATATGAAGGTCTCTCCAAACACCATTATATTGGGCGACTTCAACTACCCAAACATAGACTGGGAGCATTACTCTAGCTCCAACACCCTAGCCCAAAGGTTCCTAGAATTTATAAACTCAAATGCTATGGAACAACTTGTTACCACTCCCATAAGAGGGGAAAATATACTGGACCTGATCATCACCAACATGGGGACTCTATGCTCCAGACCAGAAGTGTATCCCTCACTGGTAAGATCAGACCATAAACTAATCTCACTGGATATTCACAACCCTGACCCCACCCCCTGCCCAGAAAACCACAGTGAAAAACTTCTCTAAAGCAAATTTCACACTCCTCAAAACCGAGGTGGAATCCTTCAAAGCCCCCAGGCCTGTGGAAAATACGACGCAGACCGGAGAATCCTTTATAAACGCATTCTATGAACACCTTCAGGAATGCATGGATCATGCGATCCCAAATAAAACCAAGACCCAATCCTCCAAAGGCAGACGTCCTGTCTGGTGGACCCCAGCCATAAACAAACTATACAATAGAAGGAGGAAGCTACTAAATGATAGAGCAAAATCCCAAAAAGGGAAGGCATCACTGATCAGTATTAGCAAAAAACTATGGGCACTCATAAAATTGTCTAAGGCCGGCTTCGAGAGAAAAATTGCACAGGACACTAAGGATAATCACAAGGCTTTCTTTAGTTACGTTAGGAACCTGGGTTGTAATACCCAGATATGCTCAGAATTAGTCCAAAATGACAAAAAATACACTGAACCCACAGACATTGCCAACATCCTAGCTGACAGGTTCAGCGCAAATTCCCCCCCCCCCCTCCCTACCAAAAGGGCAAATATCTATCCCAGCAGAGTGCTGCACCCCCTCTCCAAAGCAAAAAACACAGCATCAATGGGACCAGACGGTGTCCCGGGCTGCGTCCTACATGAACTCCAAGAAGAGCTAAACCCAAACATAAAACTACTGTTCAATCTCAGCCTTACTACAGGATATGTGCCCAAAGAGTGGCGTACAGCAACAGTGGTCCCTCTCCATAAAGGTGGTGCCTCAATGGATCCTGGAAACTATCGCCCCATAAGCCTGACTAGCTTGGTCTGCAAAGCTATGGAAAGGATCATCATGGACCTCATAAATAAAGATATTGGGGACCTACAGATACTGGATCCTACCCAGTTCGGCTTTGTTAAGGGCAGATCCTGCCTCTTAAACCTGGTTGATTTCTTTGAAATAGTCACCAAGGCCATTGACAAGGGGAAGGTAGTCCACACAGCCTACCTGGACCTCGCAAAAGCCTTCGATACAATACCCCACTCGGGCATTATAGATGAGCTCACCAGCTAAAATATAAATCCCTATGTCACTAGATGGATTGCAAACTGGCTCAAGGACAGAACCCACATGGTAAGAATTGCTGGAGCCATGTCAGACTCCAAATCAGTTACAAGTGGTGTCCCACAAGGCTCAGTCCTGGGACCTCTCTTGTTCGGTATATATTTCTCAGAGGTACAGGCCAACACGGAAGGACTGTGGCTGACCAAGTTCGCAGATGACTGCAAACTGGGCGCCATAATCGACTCTCCAGCCAACACAAGCATCCTCCAAAAGGGCCTCACAGAAACAGACAACTGGTGCCAGAGCCATGGACTCAAGCTAAATGCCAAAAAGTGTATAGTCATCCCCTTTGGCAAAAACAAAGTGCCCACAAATTACCACATAGGTGGTAATCCATTAAGTACAGAAGAAGTAATTGGGGACCTGGGGACCCAAGTTGATAGCAATCTCTCATTTGACAACCACGTGGCCAAAGTGGTTAGAAAAACATTTTATATAGCCCACCTAATCATGAAGGGATTCACATCTAGATCAGGGGAGGTCATCGTGCCTCTTTACTCATCCCTCATCAGGCCCATAATTGAGTACAATGCCCCTTTTGGGATGTACCTTACCAGATACCTGCAGCAACTGGAAAGACCCCAAAAGTACCTCACCAAGAGGATCAAAGGGCTCAAACAGATGCCATATGCTGCCCGGTTAAAGAAACTCCAGCTCTACTCAGTGGCATACCACCTGTTCAGAGGCGATCTGTGCCTGACGTATAAAGCCATGTCCAACCCGGAATTAATGGACATGCTGCACCTCAAAAAATCCAAATCCCATCGAGCTACGCGCTCGAGAGACTTGAACCTCAGCATTGAAATAAATAGGACATGCTGGAGGGACAGATTCATAACCCAGAGGCTCCCTTCACTCTGGAATAAAATCCCAGCCCAGGTTAGGCAGAGTCCCTCATTGACTCTCTTCAAGAGGAATCTTGATGAGTGGATGGGAGATCGTAGGTTTACCACTTCACGTTGGAGGCAATATAAACCATCAAATGTGAATACATTGTTGTGTAAGATCGTATTCATAGACAGAGGCACAGTATACTAACCTCGAAAAAGGGCATAGTAAAATAAATTTAAAATGGGTGGCGAAAGCCAAACACATTCTGGCTAGGCTTATAAATGCCCTAGGGCAGATAGCCTAGTATGAACATATGAACTTTAACAGTGGCAAAAGCATTCATAGAAATTAACCCATTCACGGCAGCATAAGATAATTAAATCGCACATTATAAAGATTTCTTGCCAGCTTCATTTATCGGTGTATCTTCAAAAATGCCTGTACACATTACTTCTTTGCCAACTTTCATATTCCATTCTCAATCCATTCCACATAAAATATATATTAGCTCCCAATGTGTCCATAAACCTTTTTGCAAGTACACATTTGTCTGTGCTCAGTTCTCAAGTGCTATCTAGCACTTATGTTTTTTGATAATTCAAAGGTCTTTTTATCAATGCAAGTGAAAATATTTCCTATACATATTAATCAACATGTACAGTTTAACATAATCTCAATTCTCATCTCAAACCTCATAGGCTGCTCAACTTGATGGCAACGTAAGGTAAATAATAACACAAGGACTCCTTGTCATTTTAGTATTATTCTAATTTAGCGGCATATGTTCACCGTTGCCCATACATATTAACACCCGGTCTAGCTACAAACCTTTTTACGAGTGCACGTTCGTCTGTTCTTGTTACCCCGGTGCTAACACCTTATAGTATACATTTCTTGATCTTTCGAAGATCTCTGTCTAATGAAGGCAGTAATACCTCCTATATATTCTAACTAACATGTGCAGTCTGACGTGCCGTTGGAATATCAAGTCTCATCAGCTGGTCAAACCCAAATTCATCCTCTGCTCAACTTTATGACAAAGTCAAGTAAATAATCAAATATTATAAAGGACTTCTTGCCAGTTTAGCAGCATATGTTCACAAATGCCCATAGACATTGCTTGTTAACTTACATACTCATTCCTTTTCACATAGAATTATTGTATAAGCACCCGATCTATAGGCCTTCTTGCAAGTGTACTTTCATCTATACCCACTTCTCAGGTGCTAACATTTTGTATTGTATATTTCTTGGCCTTTCAAAAGATCTTTCTATTAAACTAAAATGGAATTACTTCATAAATGTCTTATATATGTTCTAGCACGTACAATTATTTTTTTATGTACTTTTCCTTTATTCAACATTCAGTTAGAATAGTAAATCTCCTCAGCACATCATATCAAAATTCATATACTGATCAACATTATCTGATCTAGAAATATACACTACCTACCCATCCTCATGTTATCTCTCTCACATACTATAGAATTTGATATCCCTTATATATCAATACTTCAATATTATTCTAAATAAAATTACATGTTCATTCCCTATGCTATAGATAGCCTAAACATGCTATTATACTGCCTCCATCCCCTATTTCATGTAACATGTACATTTACTTCTCTTGATGTAAGTTAAATATAAAGTATTTGATATCAAACATATGGCTTTTTGTCCTGATGTTCATTCATCAATGAATCATGTATATATATCACTTTCTAATGCCTCTAGATTCCAAGGCTGGTTTAATTGAAACCTTATTGTTTAGTCCATATCCTTTGTCTGCCCGTAGTGTGAGTATCCATTTAAATTCCCCATTTTCCACTCTGTTCTTAATATCTCCCATTCTCTTATCCTGAATTATCTTAACAGCCATTAATCTAAATCTATGCACCTTATCATTTGACAGATCATATCTCGATAAGGCACTAATGCAGTACCTTGCTTTAACACTATTAATATGTTCTTTTATCTTTTCTCTCATCATTCGTGTGGTCATGCCAACATAAAAATGCTGGCAGCAGTCACACTGTGCTAAATATACTGTATTACTTGCCTCACAATCTGCCTTAATCTTAAATATATATTCTTTACCTGGCATGGGAAAGTCCCCCATGTGAGTTCTCTTGGGATAGCACAACATTCTCTTTAGGTTCTTCTTGTTCCTATATTGGAATTTGGGCACATCACCCACTACGTCCTTAATTTTTTCATCAGCCATAAGAATAGGCCAATGTTTTTCCACTACTGACTTCATTTCCTTCACATTATTGGTGTAAGATGTCAAAATCCTAATTTTTCCTTTATCAACCCCCTTTTTATCTGATGTGATCTGTTCATCACCATCCACTGAACAGTAGGGTTTAGCTCTTGCTGTTCTCAGGGATTTTAACCTTCTCGATATTATTTTCCACTTCCCCAACCTTGTATTCTCGATGTCAATTCCCTAGCTAAATTCTGTACCCCTTCTTCGATCACCTCTTCTTTCTTACTCAGCCTAGAAACCCTCATGGCCTGGCCTCCCACTACATTGTTAAATGTCCTTGTCGGGTGCATACTTGTCCTATGTAACATCGTATATCTGTAACAATCTTTTCTGTACATCCTAGTATCAAGGTAACTTCATTATTTTTACATCCAAATAATCTGTGTCGGAGCATTTTGTGGCAAATCTCAAAAATGTTGTGGTTGTATGTAGCTGTTCAACAAATTGCCCTAGCTCTTCTTGCGTACCTTCCCACAAGATAAAAATATCGTCCACAAATCTACAATATTTCACTCTTCTAAGGTACAGGTCCATCTTAAATACTACGTTCTCCTCCCAGTATAGCATAACCGTGTTTGTGTAGCTATGGGCACAACTTGCGCCCATAGCTACGCCTTCACGTTGGAGGCAATATAAACCATCAAATGTGAATACATTGTTGTGTAAGATCGTATTCATAAACAGACAATAGATTTATTAATTTCCTATCATACCCACTTTCATTTTCCAGATATCTCTTCATATAATCTACCCAAATATCGTTGGGTATACTCGTGAAAACCAAGACTACATCCATTGTTACTAATTGCATATTTTTATTAAACCCTTGTTGATTATGTATAAATACACATAAATCATGTAAAAATATTTTAGTGTCCAAGTACTACCTCTGTTCTCTCCAATATAATTCTAAGAGGTTTCTTTACAAATGTGGCATAAGGTTCTGTTAGCCACCCTCTACCTGCCACTATAGGTCTAAATGGTGGTCTAACCAGATCCTTGTGCATCTTTGATGACCCTTGGAACATGGGTATGAAAGGATGTTCAACACTTGAAAACTGCATTAAGTCAACAGTAATGACATAAATGGTTAAACAACTGTTTAGGTTTAAATGAACCCTTCTAACCACGCATTCTATATCATAATAAATCTGCTTATATACTTTTTTTGTCATTCAACATGCATTTTATAGAAGTCTTAGAATATTCCTGGCCCATAACCACCATCATCCCGCCTTTATCTGCAGGCCTTATTATTATTATAGACATATCTGACTTTAGTTGTTCCAATGCTTGCTTTTCACATTTATTAAGGTTCATAAATCTCTTACCTTGTTTTTTCTGGCTCATTAATCCATGTAATTCCTCTTCACACATTTTACTAAATGCATCAACCACTGGATGGTTAATGGGTATCATGCTACTTTTTCTCAAATGCACTAAAATTCTTGGCTTGATCATCCTGATACATCATTTTTTAACATTATGTTCCTGCAAAATAAATTTATGTCAGTGTGTCACCCAAGTCAGCCCCTTGCACCAGAATAAAGGAAAGTCCTTTATTCAGCACAGAAGTCTCATGTTGTGTCAATATTTTGTGGGAGATATTCCATACTATCCCTTCCTACTGGTTCCACACTTTTTTCAAGGTGGGACATCCTGCCGACTATCTGCTCTTTGTGTTTCCTCCTCCCTCTGCTCAATGGGCATTGCTGCTGTTCTCTCCCCCTTGTCCTCTCTTATAGGTAGCGGAAACTTTGGAAAAACCTGTGGGCTAGTTTGAGATATATTCTTCCTTCTTACTATGGCTTGTGCTGGTGGCACCACTGAACAGTCACTACGATTACTGGCTCTCATATGGCCTACTTCTTGTATAGTCTCAGTGGGACTTGTTCTTGTATTAATCTCTTCCACTCTCAGGCCCTCTATTATGAGTTTGCCTATTATCTTCAGGTTTATTGTTACATTCATCATGCCAAACTGTATTCTGCATTATTGGCATCTCAATATTCTGCTTGTTCCTACCACTGTATTCTGGGGTCCTGGTTTCCCCTTGGGCCAGGAGAAAACATGCCCTATATTAAAGTATGTTAAATCAAGTTTTTTTCTCTCTCTTCTGTGGTATAAGCTTTTTTCATATAGACAAACCGTTTCTGCTATATTTATTGCTCTGTCAACCATCTTATCTGGAAACAGAGAAACAACAGGATCAATTGTATAAAGTATGTCTTTTATGACATGCAGATACTTTCTTACATTCTGCTTCCCTCTGGATCATCATTCTAGTTTTGTCAAATGTTTGCCAAACCACCACAAAACCACACTGATCCATACCTATAGATTTCGGCATCACCTTTGTCTATAATGGCTTAAAAAATGGCAAACACTTTATAATCATGATTTAGAGTCAAAATGGGCCTGTATAAAGTTAGCTCTGATGGGTCTTTACCACCTTTAGGCATTAAAGCTACCACTGTTTTTTTCCCAGGATGTTAGTGCTTCTCCTCCTTTAAAATACTGTTAAAACCTTTCAGATCATTATCACTTTCTTCCCTCCTAGCTTCCAAACTTCAACAGCAACATCTACTCCTGGAGTCTTTTCTGTAGATTAATTATACATCACCATTTTTGTCTTGTATTCTCCTATTGTGTTAATGACTAAGCCTCATCTACCTCTAGCCTTTGCATATTTAATTCTTCCATAAACACTTCCATTTGTACCTTTTCTTGACTTCCATATTTCTCTGCTTTATACAGATTTTCATAAAATTTCTGAAATATTTCTAGTACCTCTACAGGATCCCTGGTTATCTTCCTTGTTATAGGCTCCCTAAGCCTGGCAACAACCCTTTCTTTCTGTTGCCCAAGTCACTGTGCTAAAAGTTTTTGTGCTTTTGTTATCAAAAATATAGCTGCTTAATTATCAATCTTTCTAAAAACTCATGCATAATAAAATCGAAGTAATGCCTTATTTCATGTTTCGCACTCAGCAATTGTTACTCTTCTTTTTCTGAGAGATTTCCCTTACTCTGCTATACTTCAACCTTTGTCAGTCCCTCTAAATAATTCTGGTT
Organism: Protopterus annectens; assembly: GCF_019279795.1. Lineage (NCBI taxonomy): Eukaryota > Metazoa > Chordata > Ceratodontiformes > Protopteridae > Protopterus > Protopterus annectens. The sequence goes on from NC_056747.1 coordinate 138,368,356, forward strand.
ACTTAACCGCATCTCCCCCTCTATTTCCATCCTATTTTAAACTCCATTTTAAGGTTATCCCTCTCCCTAGCTATGAAGGTTGCCATCCTAGCTAGATAGAATTTTGTAAATAATTCCATGTCATTATAAATAATATAATTCACAGCAGTGTTTTTACAAAATGTAAGAAAACTGTGTTATATGTTCTGAGCTTCAAAAATGTAACCACAGTGTACCCTGCTGGAAAAAAGCTGGTAAGTGAAGCATTTTGTGACTGTTTTATCTCAAAGCTCGGAGACAGGATGTCTAGACTAAGAAATTCTTTTTATTGTCTTAGGACAAGAGTTAATGGCTAGGTTTCATATGTAAATTGTCCTTTATTGCTGTGGTTTCCTAGCAGGTGCAAGATTACAAACACATGTTAAATTTTGAGTTCTGTGAGCCTGGGAAATTTCAGCAGAGGTGTCAAAAATGATGTAATCTGAAATGACTCAGAAGTAATGTATACATCAATTTAAGACCACCTCAGAGAGAAAGATTTGAGCATCTTGGATTTTGTCTGAAGCTGTCACCAGCACTTGCTTTGCTCTGCAGGTAGGATCTTAGACTTAGTATTTCTCTTAGAGTTAGACAGGAATTTAGACAGATTAGTCTAGCTGTTTTTTTCTATATTTATATCAGACTATTTTACAATATTGTTTTAAAGTTCCTGTGATTTCGGAACTCTTGATTAGCATTGTGTTGAATTAATGAATTTGTCTTGTGGTTTTATTATTAAATATTTTTAAACCTTTCAACTGTGGCTGTTGTGTGTAGAGATAATTTAATCTCTAGACTACTTGCATGTATTTGGTGATACTGCCCAAGCCACTTCAATAGTCTTGCTGCTCAGTCACGCTTACTATTTGGAGAACAGTAACATTATACAGTGAAATTGGTCACCCTTTGAGAAGGGCCTTATAGTAGCCGATATCAGTGGTTGGTGGCAGTCGTTACTACCTTATAGTCTGGGCAGACTGGGGGCACAGCTGGAGAACCTGTGCCAGCCTTCCCCAGTGCCAGCCTTCCCCAGGAGTGTCTGTGCATTTGTATACAAATAAAATCTTAAAGTGGGTGTGTCAGCTACTTAGAAAGGGGCAAGAAGCATTGTTTGGACAGAGAGGGTGCTGGAGGTTTTAGCTTGACCACTAGGCTGAGATATGGACCCTATAGCTGTGCCAGTGGGGACTTTTATTGGGGATCTGGAGAGAAAGGGAGAAGCCAGCCCCAGACTGACTGTGATCTGTGTTCTCTTAAGGGAAATTGTACTTTACTGTGCGTGTACTTGTTATCCCCAGAATTTCATAGGTTCATAGGTTGGTACTAGGCTATCAGCCCTAGGGCCTATACAAGCCTAGCCGTAACAATTCCCTGGCTATTTCTTCCCACACTATTTACTTCCCTGGACCACTGTCTAGCAGGGCGACTGACGTTATCCCCGGGGTGAATTTCCTTTCTCCCATCCAATCGTATAGGTTGGTACTACGCTATCAGCCCTAGGGCCTATACAAGCCTAGCCGAATGTGCACACCCCTCACTAGTGCTAGTGGGGAGGATTGAGGCTCATTGAGTACTGGGCCAGTGCATGGGCATCACGTATTAATTGGTGGCAGTGGTGTGATATCCACATCAAATATTGTTTGATAGTGGTGAGTTAGCCACATCATATACTGACTTGTAGTGATGTGAATAGAGAATTCCTGTAACTTGTGTACAGTGATCCCTGAAGGTGTTTTTGTACTCTAAATCAGCCACAGTGAATATTCAGAGTTCATATCACAGTTGTTTTATTGCTTTTGTTAACTAAGTTAGTCAGGGAGAGCAGGCAAGCATGTCAGCAGAGGAGTACTGTAAGCTGACAAGGAGCCAGTTGGCTGAGATGTGCCAGGCTAAAGGACTGACTAAAGTAGACATGACTGCAGCTTTAGTCACAGCTGCATCAGAGAATAGCAAGCAGAACGACAATCAGACTGGCTGCGGAGATGTTGAGCTGTCCAATCTCCGAGTGCTGTACCTTTCTACAGAGGACTTAAAACTCCATCTGGAGCTAAAGAGACTTGAGTTGGAGGCCAGGCATTTGGAAACAGAATCAGCAGAGAGACTGAGACCTCTATAGGCTGAGGAGAATGAGGAAATGCTACACCTGGAAGCTGAGGAAAAGGCATCTCGAAAAGGAGATGCTGACTCTTCACCAGAGTCATTGAGGTAATGGGGAAGGGAGTAACCAAAACCCAGAAGCATAAAAGGTCAGTAAATTCCTTCCGCCATTTACAGAGGGGGATAAGTTTTGACAGTTTCATTCATATGTTTGAGAGGGTATGTTAACAGTATGTTGACCAAAGGCTCTGGGTACGGTTCCTGATCCCCTTACTCCATTGTAAAGCTAAAACTGTGATGTCTAAACTACCTGATCATTAATTTTTTGATTATATTGCTGTTAAGAATCGTTTGCTAGAATTTTTTAAGCCAGCACCTGAGGCTTCTAGGAAAAGACTTCGTGAGCATAAACGCAAGGGAGGTGAAAGTGTGTGAGAATATGTTGCTGAACTAAGCACTTATTTTCATAGGCAGGCGACTGGATGTCAGGTCACCACTTTTGAAGGGATGGCAGACCATTTGAGGAAACAAGCCCTTAGCACTTTCTCTGAGGGCACGAGGATCTGGTGAGCTGATAGCCAATGCGTTACTTCAGAGGAGTTGGGGAAGAAGGGAGACCTATACCTAGCAAGCAGGGCATCACTGCACAGAAAAGGGACACCCAGTGTTGCTCTTGGGTCTAAAGGAACCCATGGTGGGCAGCCCAGACTGCCCCAACAGAATCTGACAGCAGCAAGGGAAGCCACTAATCCAGGTATACATCCAAGACCTAGGGTTAAATGTTTTGAATGCAACCAGTGGGGCCATGTGGCATACAGATGTCCAAGGAGGCAAGGTAGGGAACAAAAGGTGAGGGAGCCAGTAAGTGAGAAGGATAAAAGGCCAATAGTAGGCTGTCTTGAGACAACAGGGGTACCAAACTACCATCCTGCAGATGTCCTGATAGGGAAGGATTTTGATAATGCAGTACCATGTGTTAATGCAGCTACAAGCAGTCATGCTAGGAGACAAGCATATGGGTTTGGTAGCCTGTGGGAGACCCAGTCAGACTGCTTACTTGCAGCCAGAACTTGAGAGGTGGTTACTTCAGGGAGGAAGCTATGCTGTAGCAGTGAGACTGAAGGTGAGCAACAGCTGCTTGTGGGTACTGAAGTTCCCTTGGACAGAGTGACTGCAAAGGTAAATGTGAGTAGTAGTACTCAGGCTGATAGTGAAGGAAGAAACCAGCCCCAGAGTGACTGTGATTTCTGTGTGCGCTTAAGGGAAATTGTACTTTACTTGTTATCCCCCCAATGTGCTCACCCCTCACTGGTGCTAGTGGTGAGGACTGAGGCTCCTTGATTACTGGGCCAGTGCATGGGCATCACATTACTATATTTTCAGAAGATATTTCTATCTTCCCTAATAATCCCTAAATAATTTCCACTACCCAAAGGTGGTGAAGGGAGTGTCTCTCATTTTAGTTATTATTGGCACACACCTGAAATACTTAAATTTATGCATCATCAAAACTTGCAATTAAATGTACATGTTCCTGTGAAATATAATTTATCTCTAGCCAGTTTTTGTACCTTTGGGAATAATATGTAAATTCACTTTGAACTCCTATTACTATATTCACATCATCCATACCAAATATTTTCAGAAATTTCTTCAAAAATCTACCCCTGTTTTGTTGCATTTTCCCTTCTCTCGCAGATTAGAAAAACACTTGAATGCTTTCAGAAAACATCTCCTAGCCACTGAAAGAAAGAAGTACTCTCTTCATAGAAACAGGAGATCCAGATGCACAGTTTCCTCCACTACAAGCACTCATTTGCTAGAGAAAATTCTCATTATATTCAGTGTTCTTTTATTTATTTGCTTCAACTTAAAACTTAACAGATCAAGCCAAGACCCTTAATCGAGTCAATCTGCTATGCCAAAGAAAGAAAAGCACATCATTTTTCCATCATGCTCTTTGTCCAGACTTCTATTCTCAAACTGCAGTGCCTACATTTCTTAAAACTGAAGAAAGAAGGGGGGGAAACAGAGACAGCTGTTTAATTTAGCATCCCTATCACACACAAAAAATAACATAGAAAGCTTTACTTTATAGCATACCGTTTATGTCATGCATTATAAAAATGCTAGATAAGAATAAAACTTTGTTTTATATTTAATGTTTTTGTTCTGCTTTCCCTCCCCTAAATGTTCTTCTAAACATTAATGATGTGAAGTATGGCAAATGCTTTAGTATCCCTTCAAGTTTAACAAAGTCAAAGAAATCCAATATTCCCACATTTTCTTGTTCAGTCATGTTTCACAAATAATTAATACTTGGTAATCCCACATTTGTCCATTTCTGAGTTGCCAGTTTTCTTCCCGTTGAACTCCATCTCCCAAATCTAGTCTCTGCCTCATTTATTTTAATCAGCTCTGAGCATATTACTTATTTTTTTTTCATGTAGACTACTGAAAATCATGTCTTGCACTAAAAGCTGGAGCTTGCACTGCTGGTTCTTCTAATCAACTCTCGTGCTTTTTCTGTCTCTCAAGCATTTTCCCTTGAAAAACATTGGGAAAGGTTTCAACGGCACAGTCTCTCTATGGGTTTTACTAACAAAAGAACAAGCAAAAGAACCTCCTACAATTTTGTATTTAATCCTTACCATGTTCTGCACCAAAACATGATTTGGACCCTCCAGGAATGAACATTCTGAAAACAGCTGGATACAGCAGCTTGAATCTCACACCTGCTTCTCAACATTCCCTGATTACTGAAATAAATGTTCTCTTCCTCTGCCTGGTGTACAGTGAGTAATCAATCTACTCTCTCCCACTTTTAGCACTTTGTCCTTTTGCCAAAGTTTTGTCCGAATCAACTCTTTCTGTGGGTAGGATTGCATCTTTACTATTAGAGGTCTGGGTTGCTTTCTCATTACCAGGTTTGTAGCATACAATGTGCCTGTTCAATTAACAACAACTGCTGTGGAATAAGAGTCTAGTTGCTTATTTGTACTTTCATAAAATTAATACAGTCTGTTCTTTCCAGCTTCTGTGGTACAGCAGAAAGTCTTAGGTCTTCCTTACGAGCTCTGTCCTCTAATTCTATTATTTTTTTAAACATCTCTTCTGGAGCAGTCTCATACTCAGCCAACCTTTTCTTCATCTCAACCTTGGATTTCTACAGTTTTATCACCTAATCTGAATATCTGTTTACAGCTTCCATTTTTCCAACCTTTTGTTACTTGAGATGATCTACTCCAGTGTTTTATTTATTTTAATAATCTCTGAGCATATCTGACCAACTTTTTCCTCTAGATTAATGGAAGTCATGTCTTACACTAAAGCTGGAGCTTGCACTACCTTTTGCTAAACAGCTGCAAGATTATTTCCAGCCAGTGGTTTCTCTTCACCTTTAGTGACTGATTTTCTTTCAGTTTCTGTGAATTTCTTTTTTGCCGACATCCAGACAGTGCACTGCCTGGCCATTTACTGAAATTTAACCCAAAACAAAGTTCACTGGCTCTCTTTTCTGAGTTTCTGTTTTCATACTGGGAGAGCTGAAATTAAGCTGTTGCTCAGTGTGCAGCTATCTTGGAAGTCAAAGTTTATGAAGGACTAACCTACCAAACATTGGTAGGTGCATAGACTCATTGGTGTGTACTACCCTAATGGCTCCGGAGCCTTTACAAGCCTAACCCCAAAAAATGCCCAGGTACCATGTCATCCGATGTTAGTTCACAGTGCCCCTTATCCAGTAGGGCAACTAACTGGAGTGATCCCTGGAGTGAACTTTGTTACCCCATCCACTCAAGATTTCTCTTGAAGAGGGCCAGCAAGGTGCTCTGCTTGACATGAATGGGAAGCTTATCCCAGAGTATGGGCAGTCTTTGCAAGGTGAGCCTATCCCTCCAGCATGTTCAGTTAACTGTAGTAATGAGGTTATGATCTCTGGAGTGTGTGGCACAGGGGGATTGGGATTTCTTTAGGTGTAGCATTTCAAGTAGGGTTGGGTCGGACATGGCTTTATAAGTCAAGCAGAGATCACCTCTAAGTAGACGATAAGAGACTGAGAACAGCTGAAGTTTCTTGAGTCTGTCCATGTAGGACATGTGTTTAAGGCCTAGGATTCTTTTAGTGAGGTACTTTTGTGGCCTCTCCAGCTGTTGTAGGTGTCTGGTCAGGTACATGCCAAATGGGGCGTTATACTCTATGATTGGTCTAATGAGAGATGAGTAGAGAGGGATGATTACCTCTTTCTTCCTGGATGAAAAACCTTTGTTTAGAAGATGTGCCACATAGAAGAACTTTCTGACCACGTGGTAATTCGTGGGAACTCAGTATTTTCCAAAGGTAATAACTCATGTTTTGGCGTTAAGCTTCAGGTCATAGTTCTGACACCAGTCACAGTCTCAGACAAGCCCTTTTGTAGGATGTCTGCATTACTTGGGGAGTTGATGACGACTCCTAGCTTGCAGTCAGCCAGTGTCCTCCTGTGTTGGCCTGGACGTCTGAGAAGTAGATGCCAAAAAGAAAAGGTCCCAGGACCAAGCCCTGTGGGACTCTACTCGTGACTGGTCGACAGTCTGACATGGAATCCACAACTTTCACTCCATGGGTCCTGTCTGTGAGCCAGTTTGCAACCCACCTACTGATGTAAGGATTGATGCCTAGTTTGGTGAGTTTATCAATGATACCAGAGTGGGGAATGGTATCAAAGGCCTTGGCCAGGTCGAGGTAAGCTGTATGCACTGCCTTAACCTCATCTATAGCCTTGGTGCCTGCCTCAAAGAAGTCAACCAGGTGCAACAGGCAGAAACCCCTTGACAAAGACAAACTGTGTGGGGCCAAGAGTTTGGAGATTGCCTATATCTTTAAGCAGGTCCATGATGACGCGCTCCACAGCTTTACATACCAGATTCGTCAGGCTAATGGGGCGATAGTTCCTAAGATGTGTAGTTGCCCCCCCTTTTATGGAGCGGGATGACTGTAGCAGTGCATCACTCATTAAGGTTGCAGCCTGAGGTAAGGCTGTGATTGAACAGGGCACACAGATTTGGTACCAGTTTGTTTTATAGCTCATGTAGGACGCAGCAATGGGTGTTATCCGGTCCCATGGACGCTGTATTCTTGGCTTTGGATAATGCAGCTTTTACCTGTGCCGCAGAACCAAATCTGACGAGGCCAGTAGGAAGCAATGAGGATTACAGGGGTCTTCAAGCGTTTTGCTTTCTGTAGAAACTATGGGATCAAACGAAGAAGGGATAAGCATGGAGGAGACCGGGGGGCCAATCGTGAACCAGTCTCTCTCGGGGACTCCCCCCAAGGGGGGAAGCAGAGCAAAGTAGTTGCTACACTTGTTCTGGGGGGGGGGGACGCAAAAAGGTTGCAGCAGAGTTGGCCCCAGTGGCTGAAGATCAAGTCAGTTACTGATGGTTGGAGGGACCACTTGTAAGGGGTCAGAATGCCAGAACGCTGAATCACCCCGGTATGCGAGATGCAAGTAGAAAACAGTCCAAAGACATTGCCCATTCCCAGATCCTCATGGCCTCTCTGCACAATGGGTAAGAGCGAGTTCCTCCTTGTTTGTTGACATACCACACCACTGACATGTCTGTGAGAATCCCAATAGTTGCTAAAGGGAGAATGTCCTGAAAGGCTTGCAGCATGATGACAACTGCTCTCATCTCCAGAACACCAATATGCAACGTGATCTCTATGTGTGACTTTGAACTGCCCCCCTCCCCACCCCAAATGGAAAGCATCAGTCGTCACTGTAGCTGAGGGTTAAGGAAAGAGGCAAGGTCTATCAATCGTCAGGTCGTCTGACAGCAGCCACCATTGAAGATGCTTTCTGCAAACCAAATTCAACTTGACAAGAGCAGATAGGGGCTGGTAGAGAATAGACCATTGAGCAGTCAGGGTACACTGAAGCACTCGCATAAAATACCCAAGAGAATGGGAAGCGGTCACAGATCCAGAAGTCTGAAGTATCAGCCTTGCCGGTGGGGAAGACTGGTTTAAGACAGCTCAAACATGACCTCTCATCGTCTGAACACGAGTGGGTAGAGTTGCAATCTGGTTCCCTGTGGCCAAGGAAGCTTCGATAAATCCTAAGCTTTGAACTGGGATGGGTTTTACTTTGTCAGGTTTATAGCGATACCCAGATGGATGGCAAAGTTGAAGTAGTAATCACTGGCCTGGAGTAGTTGATACCTGGTTGGGGCAGTGAAGAACTAGTTGTCCAGATATGGAAACATCCGCAATCGTTGCAGTCTCAGGTGAGCTGTGACTACTGCCACACATTTGGTAAACACCCTGAGCACTGTGGTGAGTCCAAAGGGCAGAGCTCTGACTTGAAAGTGACAGTATTTCAGCAAGAAGCGCAAATGACTTATGGAGCATCTATTTTGAGGTGATAGTACGCACCCTTTAAGTCCACTGATCATATCCAATCATCCTTCCGCAGTAGTGATAGAATGGACTGGAACCATTCGGAAATTTGCCTTCTTTATGAGCAAATTAGATTTGCTTAGATTCAAAATGGATCTCAGGTCTTCGCTTTTCTTTGGCACTAAAATGAAGCAATCGTAAGTTCTGAATCCGTTTTGTTTTGTCAAAACATCTTGGGATGATTCTTTTTTTGAAACAGATTTAGAATATCTGCTACAGATTACGTCCCCTGACAGGGTGGAACATCGGGGAGTCTCTTTGACCTCTCTGGAGGAGGAAGAAAAGGGATAATAACCTCTGGATATAAATCTTCAGTACCCATTTGTTTTGCGTTATATCAGTCCAGGCGGTAAGGTGCAGACAAAAAACTACCTCCAATTCCCTCCAGAGATTAGAAGTCAGGCAGTGCTTTAGAAGGGCTGATAAGGACAATCACAGAAAGGATCTCTGAAGCCCTGATTCTGTGGATCCCCTCTACCCCTGGGGCGGCACTTCCCATTGAAACCTCCTCCTCTGCCTCTACAAGTGGGATACCCTGGGCTGATACTGGGAAGACCCCTGAGATTTCTGGAACCAGGTTCTCTTTCTATTGCTCTGGTTTCTAGAAGAAGTGCGCCAAGGAATTGAAAACTGGACCCTGATGACACACAAGGTCTTTCCCCTCCTGCTCACAGTGGGTTAGGGTCTGTTTGACAGATGGTCCGAAAAGGACTCATCAAATGGAGCATTGACAACGGACGCCTTAAAGGGTTCCATGAAATTACAAAGCCTCATCCAGGCACGTCTTTAATGCCTGAGCCAGCTGCCCATGAGGCACCCTCTGTGCAGTGGGAGATAAGCCTAATGGAAGAATTAGACAAAGATGAAAAAGAGTTATCAGTCGGGGGGGGGGGGGGGGACCTTCTTGAAGTCCTGCACTGGCATGATCGCCACCAGAGAGTCAGAGTTCCTTCATAATTTTTACCACCACCACCACCAGAAAAAACAAGCCTAAAAATGGCTAAAAAAGAGTAGACAGAGAAAAGCGCGGGCAAAGCCCAACAGGAGAAGAAAGGAAAGATTCTAACCCTGCATTGCTACAAAAGGGGAGGAAAAGGAAAAAAAGGCACTTATCAGAGAAGATCAGAGACAAACGTAGAACTCCTACCGCCAATATCACAAAAAACACTTGAGACTCAAGAATCCACGTCTGTCACTCCTGGCGGCAAATGAGATCGGAGGTAGTTAGGCAAAGTATAGTGCATTATGGGAAGTGGGAGGAGCTGAAGACTGGGACCCTAATCTGTAAAAATGCGGCAAGTCGGATACATAACCCAACCATGAGGAGGAATGAGAGAGACATCAGATACTAAATTTCACAGGAACATGTGCATTTAACTGAGAACTCAGACACACACATTTCAGATCATGCACCAATAATTACAAAGATACAAATGGAAGGTGATGAAGTAAGGATGAGACATTGGCACTGCCCCACCCACCTGTTAAAAAATAGAGGAATATAATGAATGGGTAGTAGAAGTTATTCAGGAGTTATTAGGGAAGACAGAAAGTACTCCAGAAGTTAAATCCAGTGATTGGGATAAAAAGTAAGTGAACTTTAAAATAGGGTAGAAACAAAAGAACGAGATACAATTAACAAGAATTATTTGAAGAGTGGACAAAGGTTAAGTATTACAGAATAAGAGGAACCTCAAAGAGCAAGAAGAGGCACAACTGTAAAGAAATGGCAAGACAGAACCTGGATAATGTGCTTGAATTTAGAAAGATTACTGTTAAAGCAACTTTCTTTTTTTTTGGGGGGGGGGGGTTGATAAATTCAGAGCACAAAAAAACTTTCCACAAAAACTTAAGCAACAGAAGGCAGAAAAGGGTTGTCGAACTCTGGCATCTATAACAAGAAAAATAACCAGAGATCCTGTACAGATATTACATATTTCACATTTTTTATGAAAATTTGTCTACAGAAGTGGGAAAATAAAGTGAAAACAGCAATGGAAACATTAACAGAAGACAAATATGCCAGGGCTAGATGTAGACAAGGCTCAACAATTAATAGTTAACACAAGCATAGAAAAGATAAAAATGGTGATATATAACCAATCAGCAAGAAAGTCTCCAATAACAGATGGCATTCTGGTGGAAGTTTGGAAGCTAGGAGGAATAAAGTGATAAAGATCTGTTTAGGGAAAAAAAAAGCTGTGGTGGCTTCAATACCTAAAAGACAGTAAAGACCAATCAGATCCAGTTTCATGTAGGGCCATTTCAATTTTAAGCCATGACTACAAAGCGGTTATGTCTATAATGGCTAAAAGAATAGTAAAGGTTATGCCAAAACTGATGGATAAATATCAATGTGCTATTTTGAGGCAAACATTTGACAACATTAACAGAACAATGATGATGCAGAGGAAGCAAAATGCAAGAAAATACCTCTGTTACTGGTGAGTCTTGATGCAGAGAAAGCATTCAACAAGACTAAGTTGGGATTTTAAGAGTAGGACAATGAAAACATTTACATTTCCTAACACAAAAAGAGATTAAATATAAAGATATAAGAAGGCTCAGAGGTAAAAATCTAAGTGAGGGGGTTTCGCTCTGATAAGCTGTGTCTGAACAGAGAAAAACAGTCAGGGGTGTCCTCTTTCCAGTTTATTTGTGTTTTATTTAGAACCATTGACAAAGAAAATAAGGGAATCAGAAATTCAAGGATATAACTGGTTTGGTGTTCCAGAAAAGTTGGTTTTATTTGCAGATATTACTTTGTACTTGATGGAACCAGAAAATGATCTGGAAGGTTTTGTTTAGCAGCATTATAAAAGAAGCACAAATATCCCGGAAGAAAGTGGATGTAGCTGCAATGCCAAAAGATTGTAAAGGTCCATCAGACTCAGCTTCATATAGGCCCATTTTGACCCTAAACCATGATTATAAAGTGTTTGTCTATAACAGATTAAAGAAAGGCAAAGGTGATGCCAATACTGAGATATGGAACAATGTGGTTTTGTGGCGGGGAGGCAAACATTTGACAACATTAACAGAACAATGACGACCCACATGGAAGAATACAAGAAAATACCACTGTTGTTGCTGGGTCTCGATGCAGAGAAGACATTCAACAGAGTAAACTGGGATTCTGAGTACAGCAATAGCAGCATTTCCATTCCCTGATAAAAAGACTTTTTAGAAAGATATACGAGGGACTGGAGGCAAAAACTGAAGTGGGGGGTTCCTCTCTGATAAATAACAAAAGGGAAAGAGAATGGTTCATGTGCTCAAACAGAATTTGAGTTTTATTTCGAACCACTGCTGAAGAAAATAAGAAAATCTAATACTCAAAGATACAATTGGTATGGCAGTCAAGAAAAGCTGGCTTTACTTGCAGATGATACTTGATAAAACCAGAAAATGACTTTTCAGGGTTGTGGAACTTTGAGACTGTTCCAGATTTTTTCAGGATATAAAATTAACAGCTGTAAACTAAGTACTCTTGACATGAATTGGTCCAGCAATACCCATATTTATGGGAGTATGATGAAGCAAAGAATTTAGGAGATATGGAATAAAAATGATTCAGTATTATGGCAAAGGATAGGTGGGAAGAGACTACACAAGAGATAATACAAAAGCTGGAAGCTCTTGCCTATGAATGTGGATAGCAAGATACAAGCAGTGCAAAAATATTTTTAGTCAGTTTAGTTTTATACACAGGTCAGGCCTATTTCTATTAAACCATAGCAGAAGTTGTGGATTGTAACAATGTGCTGAAGGACTTTATCTGGCAGGGGGAGATGACAAGAGTCAAGTTGCATAAACTGGATATTTTAGAGCTACACAGTTAAGGCTCTTATACACAATACAAGCAGAAAGCTACAATTCAAGGTGGAAAGGGATGATGACGAAGTTGGGGGGGGTAATTCAAAAATTAAGGAACGAGTGGAATTTTTGGATGCAGATCCTCAAGCAGAATAACAGTCACATAAAATATTATAGTCATAACATAGCAGAAAGTATGCTAAGAAATAAGCTACCACAGGAAGTGAAAAAGGAGATACTTCCAATACAGATGATTGCAATTATGGGTATAGAGAACGCACAGAGGGGACTGGAATTTACAGGAGGAAGCAGGCAAAGTAACAAAGTGCGAGGAACAAATAATGAGACAGGGAAGTTAACACAACTGGAAGAACAGGAAGAAGACAAGAAGATATTTGGATTGCAAGCTAGTGATTGCCTTCCCTATCGAGGACTGACATCAGAATATGGACAACGAAAAGGGGATAGGGGAATCATAAATTAAAAACCTGCGCTGGTTGAGTTTTTAACTGAATCTAGAACAGAAGCTGTTAAAGTAATAATTAGTAGGGCATATAAAAGACTGCATGATAACTATAAGAATCAGACAATGTTAGAAAAAATTGGGAAGACAGATTAGATAAGAAATTCACAAAGAAACAATGGGAGGGCATATGCATGAATACCAGCTATGCAACAAAATCTAGAAGAGTTAGGAATTTTGCCTGGAAATGTTTACATAAATGCTTTTACACCCCAAGCAGACTCCAAAGAATTGCCCCTCAGGTAGACGGCAATTATTTCGGGTATAATGGGGAAGAAGTTGAAGCACATGTTCTCAAAGGGTAATGAGGTGGCAGACTTAAATTCTCTACAGAGAACTCTGTCAGGAATTCTGGGTTAGCAGATGAGTGCAACTAAGAAAATGGTTTCATTGAGCCATAACATTTTTATGGAGCCGTAAAATATGATCTGCATTAACTAGACATACTAAGGTTTTGTTAAATTTAATTCTGGTGGCTGCCAAAAAAGCAATTACTATAAAAGGGAAATCAAAGTCTAAAATCAACTATACTTAAAGTAATGAAAATTGTAACAGAGGTAAAAAAACAGGAAGTGGAATCTTTAGAAAAGGTAGGAGTAAATAACATAGAAAAAATGGAAATTGTGGGAGCAAGACATGCAAAAAAATGGTTTGGAGGCTGTAGGAGTTTTTAAGAGAAGGAATGAATTGAACAATTTATGTAATGCTGCTTTGGTTGTATGGTACAGAGCAATAATGCAACATATAATGTTTGTAAATTTGAACTTAATATGGCTTGATTACTTTCATATAAATGTGAATTTGTCTATGTCACAAGTGAAGGGGTTAAAAAAATAAATTAGAACAACTAGGTACAGATATACTCTTGATAAAATGGATTACAACTTGGGCAGGTGAAATTATTGGTTACTGTCAGTGCCCCATAGGGCTCTGGTCTGAGCCCACACTTGTTTAGATTATATCTTTCAGACCTATCTTATTCATCTGAGGTGTTCAGTCTATTTGCAGATGATCTGAAAATGGATACATTGATTACATATACTGCAGACAAGGCATGTCTGCAAATGAACTTGAAAAAATGTAATCATTTAGGCACTGGAGGATAATATGCCGATGATTAAAACTATAAATTTATATGAAGACCAGGGTACATTGGTACCCCAAGCCTTGAGTTTTTCTAAATGTATCAACCAATTGGTAGGTTGTATACAAAGATGCATAAAGTCTAAGAAATCAGAAATGCTGAAATCATTGTAAGTTACACTAAACCCAAATTTGAACATACAATAATACAGAAACCTTAAAAGAAAACAAGCATATATACATTTGAAGAGTACAGTGGAAAGATACCAAGGGCATCCATGGATGTGAAAATTTTAAGTTAAAATTAGTGTAGCATCAGCAGACAACCTATGTACAAGATTATATAGGAATGAGAAAAACATTTAGTTTTATTTTTTTACAATGTAAAGAAATTCCAAATGCACAGATATCTTAAATGGTGCAAAACTACAAAAAACTCAAAAGTATGGATAAATGGTAACTGACCCAAAGGAATTTACAGTTAACTGGTACATTTTTTTGTTTTGTGTTCATAGACATTCTTTGCTTGTTGCTTTTAAGGTTGATTGCTACTTTTTGTTTGATGCCTGTCATTTGTTGGTACCTGACCAATTTACCTCTGATCTGCATCTGAATTACTGAAGTTGTATTGCTGATTTTAAAAGCTAAAATTAATTTAGGAAAAACAGAATAAAGTATATACTAAATAAAAGTTATTTAAAATTAACAAATGACATATGTAAGATGCAAACCTGCATAAACCACCTGGGGGGGGCAGCATATGGAATACAACAACAGTTTCTACTTTGCATGGTTTGTAATAGACATTCCTTTGAGTATTGCAATCACCTAGTTTAGTACACATGAATGAAATAACTTACATTGTTGCTGCTCAACTGCCAGCTTGTACTTGTAATAGGTATAAAACTCTCCACCAAACAGGAATGAAAACTTAGGGTTGTCCTTTTGTTTTTCCATGGTCATATTCTCAAAATCGGGCCCATTTCGAGCCACAAATTGGGCTAATTTATCAATGACATTCCGCAGCTCTTGGTCTAAAAAAACAGAAAAACAATCATTTTCCAGTACAAGAAAGATTGATAGTTTTCAAAAAGTAAAAAATTAATTTTTCTAAGCATAAACATTAAATGCTTTACTGATTTAACTAATTCCCTCTTGTCTACACAACCATTCTTCCTAAACCTCCTGCGCTCTGCTGCAGCATAGCCAAACAAAAGGCCAATAAAAAAATTACAGTATTTTCATAGGTTCATACTAGGCTATCTGCCCTACGGCATTTATAAGCCTAGCCAGAGTGTGTATGGCTTTCGCCACCCATTTTAAATTAATTTTGCTATGCCCTTTTTCGAGGTTAGTATACTGTGCCTCTGTCTAACAGTGACAGAAGTGATACCCGGGGTAAACCTACAATCTCCCATCCACTCATCAAGATTCCTCTTGAAGAGAGTCAATGAGGGACTCTGCCTAACCTGGACTGGGATTTTAGGGAGCCTCTGGGTTATGAATCTGTCCCTCCAGCATGTCCTATTTATTTCAGTGCTGAGGTTCAAGTCCCTCGAGCACGTAGCTCGATGGGATTTGGATTTTCTGAGGTGCAGCATGTCCATTAATTCCGGGTTGGACATGGCTTTATACGTCAGGCACAGATCGCCTCTGAGCAGGCGGTATGCCACTGAGTAGAGCTGGAGTTTCTTTAACCGGGCAGCATACGGCATCTGTTTGAGCCCCTTGATCCTCTTGGTGAGGTACTTTTGGGGTCTTTCCAGTTGCTGCAGGTGTCTGGTAAGGTACATCCCAAAAGGGCATTGTACTCAATTATGGGCCTGATGAGGGATGAGTAAAGAGCCACGATGACCTCCCCTGATCTAGATGTGAATCCCTTCATGATTAGGTGGGCTATATCAAATGTTTTTCTAACCACTTTGGCCACGTGGTTGTCAAATGAGAGATTGCTATCAACTTGGGTCCCCAGGTCCCTAATTACTTCTTCTGTACTTAATAGATTACCACCTATGTGGTAATTTGTGGGCACTTTGTTTTTGCCAAAGGGGATGACTATACACTTTTTGGCGTTTAGCTCGAGGCCATGGCTCTGGCACCAGTTGCCTGTTTCTATGAGGCCCTTTTGGAGGATGCTTGTGTCGGCTGGAGAGTCTATTATGGCGCCCAGTTTGCAGTCATCTGCGAACTTGGTCAGCCACAGTCCTTCCATGTTGGCCTGTACCTCCGAAAAATATATACCGAACAAGAGAGGTCCCAGGACTGAGCCTTGTGGGATGCCACTTGTAACTGGTTTGGAGTCCGACATGGCTCCAGCTATTCTAACCATGTGGGTTCTGTCCTTGAGCCAGTTTGCAACCCATCTAGTGACATAGGGGTTTATATTTAAGCTGGTGAGCTTATCTATAATGCCCGAGTGGGGTATTGTATCGAAGGCTTTTGCGAGGTCCAGGTAGGCTGTGTGGACCACCTTCCCCTTGTCAATGGCCTTGGTGACTGTTTCAAAGAAATTGACCAGGTTTAAGAGGCAGGATCTGCCCTTAAAGCCGAACTGGGTAGGATCCAGTGTCTGTAGGTCCCCAATATCTTTATTTATAAGGTCCATGATGATCCTTTCCATAGCTTTGCAGACCAAGCTAGTGAGACTTATGGGCGATAGTTTCCAGGATCCGTTGAGGCACCACCTTTGTGGAGAGGGACCACTGTTGCTGTACGCCACTCTTTGGGTACATATCCTGTAGTAAGGCTGAGACTGAACAGTAGTTTTAGGTTTGGGTTTAGCTCTTCTTGGAGTTCATGTAGGACGCAGCCCGGGACACCGTCTGGTCCCATTGATGCTGTGTTTCTTGCTTTGGAGAGGGCAGCTCTTACCTGAGCATCTGAGATGTCAGGGGGGCAGCACTCTGCTGGGATAGATATTAGCCCTTTTGGTGGGGGGGGGGGGTTGTGCTGAACCTGTCAGCTAGGATGTTGGCAATGTCTGTGGGTTCGGTGCATTTTTTGTCATTTTGGACCAATTCTGAGCATATCTGGGAATTCCCACCCAGGTTCCTAACATAACTAAAGAAAGCCTTGTGATTATCCTTAGTGTCCTGTGCAATTTTTCTCTCGAAGCTGGCCTTAGACGATTTTATGAGTGCCCGTAATTTTTTGCCAATACTGATCAGAGATGCCTTCCCTTTTTGGGATTTTGCTCTATCATGTAGTAGCTTCCTCCTTCTATTGTATAGTTTGTTTATGGCTGGGGTCCACCAGACAGGACGTCTGCCTTTGGAGGATTGGGTCTTGGTTTTATTTGGGATTGCATGATCCATGCATTCCTGAAGGTGTTCACAGAATGCATTTATAAAGGATTTTGCAGTCTGGGCCGTATTATCCACAGGCCCGAGGTCTTTGAAGGATTCCACCTCGGTTTTGAGGAGTGTGAAATTTGCTTTAGAGAAGTTTTTCACTGTGGTTTTCTGGGCATGGGGTGGGGTTGGGATGTGAATATCCAGTGAGATTAGTTTATGGTCTGATCTTACCAGTGAGGGATACACTTCTGGTCTGGAGCATAGAGTCCCCATGTTGGTGATGATCAGGCCATTAAAATGACAATCTACTATACTATTCTCAGGGAGACTTGTTTGAAGTCAGCCCATACCCTCACATCAAAGTCACAAATATAAAGAGCTGAAAAGGCACTTCTCAATACCTTTACATGACCCTAATTTGGCCACTATAACCTTAACTTTACACAATACTTCACAAATCTGTTGGAAATATTTTCCCTCCACACAGGACCCCATCAGGAGAAATACAAATCAATAGTTCACTCCAGACGTTAAACATCAGATGCAGTTTACCATCATATGTAGTTTAGAGACCAAGCATATCACTATGAAATCGTACAATAACTATTTAAAATCTTGGGACCCACACTGCTGAGTCCCAAGAAGTAGAGAATGAATGGCAAAAAAATCTGCACAAAGTCCAAGATGGCCATTTCTCGGAGCATTCCCTTCTATATGAGGTAGGGCAATCTCAGATTTGGTATATACAGGTTGAGGGGTATGGCGGGCTTACTGCCTGGCCAAAAAAAATAAAAAAATAAAAAGCTTAAAGAACAATGTTAGATTTTCACTCTTCTGTACTTTTGGTCTTAGTTTTTTGTTATCTCGGGACTTTGCAATTCAAACCTCGAGATTTTTAGGGAAACAATGTTAGAGAGGTTCCAATATTTTTCTAAATTATGCAAAAATGAGAGGAACCCAAGGCTTCTAAACAATGCAATTGCAGCAACTGAAAATGTTTAGTTTGCTAGCAAAACTATTACTTATGAATTAAAAGAAGGACTCTCTCCTATCACTTCCCCAGACACTGTAACCAGCCCAGAGGCCAGCTCCAAAGAGTTAAGTCTATGATCTTAATCCTGTAAGGCCAGGGTTCAAATCCCTCAGCCTCCATTTCCACACACATGCATGCACCACACACACACACTCTCTTTCTATAAGCAGGTCACTTACCATAAACTGTCCCAGGTCACCCTTGTAAACAGACCTGAGCTAGAAGGTTTGGTTAAAAAAAAATCATGAAATAATCATAGCCCAGATGAATCAGCAGATATTCTACATACAAACGGTTTTTAAACCACTTCTGCAGCATCCCTCTCACAACCAAATAAGCGATAAAAACTCCATAACATTCTCCTGGTTTTTAGCCTTAAAATTGTCAAGAGTAAACTAAGAAAACTCCTTCCAGCCCTCCTTAGCAGTTTACTCCTGGTGAATAGAGTCAATACATTTCATATTTCACTGCCATGCAACTCACCTTTTCTCATTAATCTTTTAATGTCACAGGATAACACTTCCCATCACTGGAAAATGGTAACTTATCATCTGTACCTGAAACACATAGTCTCTCACAACAAAAGCACTGCAGACCCAGCTCAGTGCTGTATTTATGTTAAAGTTGGTGAGGAGATACAGTGAACACAGCACTAGGCAGGGAAGACAAACTGCGGCAGCACTCTGGATGCTCCTGGAAGTAATCCTAACAGGACACAGACAACCGGATGCTCAAATGAGTTGTCTCACTTGTTCTCACAGGAGGCATTCAAGAATTACAGACTTTTGATGGTATAGGCCTTTACAAATTTCTTATAGTGAAAGCCTATTATATCCACCATCTTTGGTATCCCTAAAGTACATAAGAAAATTTTAACCATTCCCTATTGGGTCTACTGTTTCAGCTCAAGGTTCTAAGACTCATCCCTTTATGTATTTATTGATAAGCAACTGAAACCTATCCCCCTCCCAAGAACCCCATTTACTAAGGATTCTTGCACAATGCCATTATTTTTTTTTAAATTCACTTTTAGTTGTTAAATTACTAAATGTTTAGATGTGAATATACAACAAACAGATAATGGTTTAAAAAAAATTATATAAAACCTACATTGAGTAACTCCTACTTGGCAATATACAAATTTTCACCCCTTTTATTTAAGCAGAATCTTGTAAAAGGTCAAAGTAATACGGTGGCAAGAATGACTTCCACCTTTGAGGATTTACAAGAAGAAATGAGCAAACTGGAGATAATGTTTATTGAAAGGAGATATCCCAAAGCAATAGTGCTAAAGACTAATGAAGTAAAGTGTTTCTGGGGGCATCTAAATAAAAAATGTGTCCAACATAAAGCTGATATGGCTGAAAAGGCCTGTGTTGTGTCGACTGAACGATTGCTCCACAGTTTAAAAAAACTATTCTTGAAAATTGAAGTCTCTGAAGGGGAATAAAAGATATTTAAAGAATTCTTGAAAGCAAGCCAATATTTATTAATAAGACAATCTAACTTTAATACATTTTTGGAGAGACCCAAAACATATATAAGGGGGTGGTAAGAAAGCGGTAACATCAAAATGAGTTTTTTGCAAGCAGTGCCCATATATTTTGGGAGAAAATGCTATTAACCTTAAGAATGAAATGGATTCTAAAGTGCATTTTAGGGTAGGGAATTGTGCCACATCCAGACTTCTGTATTTAGCAAAATGTTTGGGAGGTGAAAGCTGTAACACTGGGAAAACAGAAGGAGCATCAAGAGACTATATGAGCACAACTATGACAATTCAATGAAGAATTTTAGCAATGCTCTCCCTAAGCATGCAACAATACGTAAAGAAAAAAGCAAATTCTATTTTGGGATCAATGAGACAAGGAAGGGGGGACTTAGGGGTGGATTGTGGGAGAACCTTTAAAAATATAGAAAATTGTTATGGCAGCTTAAATGAAATGCTGCAGCACCACCAGGGTTACATGAAAATATTTTAATGCAACCTGCTTTAAAGTAACGAGCTAAATTATATTTAATATTTATTAAAGATTTTTTTATATATACATAGTTAGTGATAAATGTTAAGGTTTTAGTAATTTTATTAATTTTTTTTTTTTATTAAAAACATTTCATCACAAATTTTAACAAGGTAAATAGTATGCAAGTAATTATTTTTAATTTTTGGTGCCCTGTCTCGCTAAATTATAGGATGATCACGTTACGGAATGTTATACAAGGATATGACATTTTAAACGGTGCTATTATTATGAAGTCTCCAGTGAGACGAAAGTGCTTAATCTTGAATGTTTTTATCTTAATAAAAGATTGTATGGAGAAAATTCCCATCGTAGCCTGTTTTTAAGCATTTCATTTTCTTTTCAAGATACTGGTCGAGTCCTATGCCGGTATTTTTGAAGTACGGTAATTCACCACCTTCCCTAATGCACTTTGCTCTACCAAATCAGAACTTAATATCCTGGTATTATGCTGCTAATTTAGCCCTGGAAGACAGTTTTACCTAAACTGATGATCTCTTGTGATTCAAATATTTTATCCACTTGAAGGTAAGCAAAACAGAAATTTAAATTCTCATTACACCAAACGCAATTTGCTAGGCCAGTTATCTCAGAAGCCTACTATATCCTGCTCAAGTGATACCATTCTGCAGCAGTAAACTCAAAGAATTCAACTTATCAAAAAGCACAAACTCGCTAATAAAGAAGAGAGAAGATGTTCCAAGTGGGTCCACTGTTACTGTCCCAACCTTAAGATCTTTGCTGCACACAAACTTTAATGTTCATCCCTCCCTAGATGGTCCGACTTCTCCTCCAAGATGCCAGCATGTCCCCAGTATAAAGGAAAATGTCAGTTCACACCATGTTTACTTCTTTCCTGCAAATGAAGCCTTAGGTAAAAGTTCTTGTACCATCCCTACATAGATACTCTACTTTACAAGAAGCCTTCCCATGGCCTACCTTCCCTGGTTCCCCAAAGAAACCTTCACAATGAGAACAAGTAATGTTGGGCGTGGGGAATGAACTGCCACATACTCCACCCCTTAGATGACAAGAAATCCTAAACAGAGAAATTAAGAGGGGGAAATTGTATGGCAACAATGAGCCTTCTTGAACCCTCCACTTTTCAGTAAATATACCATAGGTTTTCATGTGGATCACTGTAGCAGTCTACCACTGAAAGACTCCCAAGCTTGGTTGTTTTGTTGGGAGGTTGGCCAATTTCCTGGTCAAGGCTACATATGTCAAAGTCTCCCCTGCCTTTGAATAAAAAAGCTAGTGCCTGACAAGTGTGCACAGAAGACCAGACAGCCACCTAAAAGGCAACTTCCCATTCTAGTAAAGGCAGAGCAGTTGTAATGGTTCTAGAAGAATGCGGACTGACATCACTCTTCTGTCTCTTGCCATAAAGTTAGCAGCAAAAATTAGTCAGGTGACCATTTCAATATAGTCCGTGATGACTACATTCTTCTCTTCTTTACTAAAAAGCATGAGATGTGGTTTCAGTTCTCCTTATATCCTAGGTAATTTGTAGCAAACTCCATTGTTTGTAAACAAAGGGAGTGTAAAATACTCTCCCCACCTTGTGGACTTGGGGGCTGGCAAATGGAAAGGCTGCTTCACAGTTAGCTGTTAAAATCCAAGTTAACCTTATCCTTATGAAAGGCAATTAAAATAAAGTTCTTTACACTTAAAGGAATGAATTTCAAAAATTTTTCCTTCCAAGGTAACTACCACCAAAAAGGTTGTTTTCCATGTGAGGAACACAAAGGGAGTAGGGGCAGATGGCTCAAACTATATTTGGGTATGTTTTTCTACTATGTAGTTTAAACTTCAGGACAAAAGGCACAACTTTCTTAGGGGGCCTTAGATAATAATGCCAGTGAAACAGTTTTCCAGTGAGGTTAACAGGGCTGAAGAGGGAGGTCCATACACTGACAAGTGGTACAGTGGTAGCGTTGCTGCCTCACAGCAAGAGGTTCCCTGGTTCGATTTTTGGCTGGGGTGCCTTCTGTGTGGAGTCTACATGTTCTCCCTGCGTTTGTGTGCGTTTCCTTCAGGTGCTCTGGTTTCATCCCACATTACAAAGACATGCGTCTGGAGCATTTCTTCACAGGCCTCCGCTAAAAATTGGCTTTGTTCCAAGTCTGACTTTCCCAGTTAAATGTTAAATAAATAAATAAAAAGATGAGACGGCAAACAAAAGCACTTCTGAGGCAGGGTTAAATGTGCTGCAAATGATAAAGTACTGTAAAACAAAAGGGCCCTCCTCTTAAGCTGGGGTCATGACTCTTTTTAGCAGGACTTGTGCTCATATGGCTAAGACTGACTCTAGCTCCCCTCATGATTTTTAGCACTTTCCCGGAGAACAGGTATCTAAACGGTACAGAGGCATGAGATGAGAGTGGTCCCATTGCTTGAGTTGGTGGCATTTCAGGTGGATGTTAAAAAAAAAAACTAGTGCACCTATCAAAGATAGGGTTTCTGGATATATATATTACATATTTACATTTACGTCTATTTACAAATCTGCATACATCATAAACTTAAATTTAAGCCATCACCCCACTCTTTTGTCCACAACCAAAACATTATTTTTTCAAAAATCTTTGTCAAAGTCCATTTCTATTTTATTTAATTTAATTTAGTCTCTTGTTGCATATAGTCCATGAAGCATAAACTATTACACTGTCCATTTTCTTCACTTCTTCCTTGTTTTCGTGCACCATAATAACCAAATTCTATTATGCCCATATTTATTTGTTCAAATTTCTTTTCACCCTAGCTTTACATATTTCTTTCTACAAATTATTCACATTTCAAAAACACATGCTCAGTAGTCAAACTCTCCACATTTATTACATATTCTATCTTGCTTCTTTGTGTATGGCATATTTGCCTTAACCAGCAATTTTCTAACAGATTATCCCCATAAAAATCATTACATTGTTTAATCTTTTTATAGTTATATCTCATCACTATGGCTTTTTTCTCATCTATTTCTAAATATTTCCATGGATCAATACAATAAAATGCTTTCACAATACTCAAGTACCATTCTTTTCTATTTTTCATTCTTAAATTTTCCATAAAATAATTTTGTTTCGGTACTCTTTCATTTCTTAATTCACAATGCTTTCACTCATTTTTTTAACTTCCATTTTTCCCCACGATTTTTTGCATTTATAATATAGTATTGTTCCTGTTAAGTTTTTAATTTTCCTTCATAATTCCTTTTAATACCTTATATAAAATTAAAGATGTTGCATGTAATATTGGGTTTATTAAACCCAAACCTCCTTGTTCTTTCATATACAGAATCCCTCTCTACTGGATTTTCTAGAGCCTCATATAAAAGAAAATATAAATCATCATTAGTTCCTTTTCATACTTAATCGGAATCAGATATTAGCAACAACCAATTTTTCCTATTACCATGATGTTTAACATGTGTGTTTTTCTATATGAAAATCTATACAATTTCCAAAAATTAGTTACATCCTTTACTCAAGAGTAGATTACCCCATTGCTGTTCTTTGTATTCATTCCTTCCAAATGTTATTCCTAGTATATCTATAGATTTTTCATTGACTCAACACCCTCCTACCATACCTTCAAAACAAAATCCTTTACTTTTCTCCTTATTTATACTTGAACCATTTTTTTAATTTATACTTAATTTCTCCATTTACTTTTTCCATCCATACTTTAATACAATATCATCCGCATACTTATACATTGGCAATTGTACTTCCTTAATCATTTTGTATCTGAAACTATTTGATATTTTATTAAAATTTCCTTCACTCTTGTTACATTCATAACTAATGAGAAAATGTATACTACTAGCTGGGCAGCCCTGCTTTATTCCACATTCTATTTTTATTTCTTCCCCAAACCAGCCATTTACGTTTCACATAGTTCCTTTCATGAACAGATTTTACTACTTGTAATATTTTTTGCTTATATTATATGCCTGCAAAATTCCCCATAATGATTTATATTGAATTATCATATGCTTTAGTTATATCACCTATCAAAACCTTCACTTCTATATTCTATTATATAATTTCTCTTATTATCCATAACTCTTGACTTCTTTTTCTTCCAAAATACATTTTGGTCACATAATCTATCCATTTTTGTAACCTTTTTATTATTCTCACAAAAACTTTATAATCCATATTATTCGATGTTATAGGTCTCCAATTTTTTATCTCCACTATTTCCTTTAAATATAAATTGTATAACTCCTGAACATCTCTAGTTCCAGTTTCTAAACCATTCATTCATAACTTCTATAAAAAAACATTTTTTGCCACTATTTCTTTATACATACCATACTCAGGTCTGTCCAGTCCTGTAGCAGAGTTCATGTTAATATCTTTTAGAATTTCATTCAGTTCTTTCACAGTTACTTTTTGTTCTAAATACTCATTATCTTCCTTTTCACTTTATAAATTTGTTTTACGCGCTTTCTTCTCTTTTAACAAATAAATTCAATACATATTCTTTATTTCATACATTCTTTCTTGCTGTCTTATTTGCTTACCTTCCTTATTTTTTAATTCTTTCATTATTTTACTCAAATATGGTACTCTCTTTCCTTGTAAACAATACTTTTGCTTATATAACAAGTTAATTTTAATTTGATTAATTTTACATATTTCTCTCTTTCATAAAATGATTTTTTCTTTAGTCTCTAAATGTTTCTTGACTTAATATCTTCTCTTTTTATTTTCTTTCTTATAAATTCTAAACACTTTCTCTTTAAAATTAAGCCACCAAACAGTCCAATTCTCATAAAACTCTTAGTCATAGGACTTTTCCATAATTCCAGAAGTTCTTTCTTCTCTTCTAAATCTAATTCATTTTCATTAATTCTTTATTCCTTTTCCTATTCTTATATATTCATCATTTTCCTGTATTTTAACCCATATAGTCACATGATCTGAAAATCCAATATACTTAATTCCCTTTTTTATAACTTTTACACTATCAGATATAAAAAAAAAATCTATTTCTGTCCTAATTTTATTCCTTTTATAGGTCCAGTAGTTATTCTCCCATATACTTAATGTCTCATAAATTCCTTAGCCATTTTAACATCACAATTGCTCTTATTTTTCCTTTAATTACAATTAAATCCACCCACCACTATAATGTCCATATTTATTTATTTTACATTTGTTTACCGGGAGAGTTCAATTGGACATAAAACCCTTTTTCAGTGGAGGCCTGGGGAGAAAAGCTCCATTGTTAGTAAACCATTTTGTTAGTAGAAAGAAAATTGTATAATACAATAAAGAAAAAATACTAACAGGCATTCATAACGGTAAAGACAAGAACAGAATAAATTGGTCAAGTGGGAGACGAGACCAATAATCTTGTATAACAATGCTTCTAGAAGACAGTTCTTACAACAGTAGCAGGTAGTGACACTGCATACAATAAAGAGTGCAATTACAATACTTAGTCTTGTATACAGGTAGCATAGCAAATGGAAGACTTAAAGCCTGGCAGATATTAACAGTGAGAGGATGAAAAAAAAAACACAGATAGTAGTATGGCTTAAAATTCAATGCTCATTACATATGCAATTAAAATTTTAAAATCAGCTAGTTCCATGGCTTGGGCTACCCATGCCCAGTACATGTACAAGTCCTGGAATTGGTGAGGTGGGCTTTAATGTGATGTTTGAAGTTTAAGCTAGTTATAGTTCTAATTTCAAGTGGTAAGGCATTCCACAGTCTAGCAATGTAGTACGAGTAGAGAGAGTAACCGGAGTTATTTTTACTTAGTTACTTCAATTAGAGCTTTATTAGTGGATCTTAGTGAACGGGTACTTATATGGAGATTGAGGAGGCCTTGTACAGCTGTTGTTTTATCGGGTTTATAGTACATTTGGTGGGCAGTAGAGAGTTGCGTGAGAATGAGTTGGTGGGATAGTTCTAACCAAGATAGTAGTCTTAGTATTTACACAAACATATTCAAGAATATTAAAAAAAAAAAAAAGTTTAAACATTTGCTACACATGCATATAAAGCTATAATTCTATACATATTTATTTCATCTCATGTCTATTACCGTAATTCATCCTATTTCCACTCGTTCATTTGAATATTTTAATGTGTTCTTGACATAATATACATATGCCCATGCAGGTTTATTTCCCCATGTTCCAAACTACTGCACCATTCCAAGGTTTTCCAGTTTGTGTTCTTTCTTCCTCTGTTAAATCGGATATCTTCTGAAATATGTGCATCTACTGCAGCACACCATTGTAATATACCTATTCTCTTAAGTTTTTTTTCATACTGCTAACATTTAAAGCTATTTTCAGCTTTTAAGAACAGTTAGTATAATAAAATGCTTATCCCCTTTTCTTTCTTATTCTCCAAGAATTATGTTTTTGAATTTTCTTATTCTTTAACTTTTCCCTATCAACTTTTTTTACTGGTGCCAATCAGCTTCTTCCTCACTTGTCTCTTCTGTTTCTTCTTCCTTGTTACTTTCTTTAACTTCATGTATAACGCTCTATCAATTGCATCTTTTTGTACATTTTCGTGTATAACACATTCTAATCTCTCTATCCTGTATAACTTCATTTTCTTGCACATTCATTTCACATTCTAGCCATGAATGACCAGTATTCACATTTTTTGCACTTTTAAATCCTATTTATTTGCATTATAACCTGTTTTACCATATAAAAACATTTTTAATCACATCCATTGATTAAATTATCTTTTCCACAAAAATAAGTTTATGGTTGACCCCTGTATTTCACAAACCCCCATCACCATGAGCATTAATACTACTAGGTACGTGCATAACATCATTTTCCACTCCACAGTCCTCTTTCATCATACATTTTTGTAGTGTCCATTATTTCTTTGCATATAGTTAAATGTTCTGTTCTTTTGCTTCAACTTCAGTTCTAAACTGGATCATTATTTTTTTTGTCTGTAAAATGCTTGCACCACATATGCTGTTTATGGATAAATATTTTCCTTCTGTGGATATGCGCTCCAAAAAAATTTCCATGGCTGCCCAGTCTCAAATACCAAGTCACAAAAAGTCTCTCAATTAAAATGAATGCTCTTACCGCTTTTGCTTTGACACCCAGAGGTGCTATGAAAAAAAGAGAGCCCCAAACATCATACCTGTCCAAACTTTTTTTTTTCTGCTCACACGTACTGTATACTTTTTTTGCTCCTTTCCCCACAGTTTGTGAATATTTGTCTCGAACTTCTTCTGGCACAGTCTCTTCTCCTTTTTCTTATTCTATTTTCTCCAAGATGTCACTCCATGAAATTGCTGCCGGACTTTCTGGCTCACCATTTCTTCCAAATAATCATCCCGCAACCCCCTCCCCGATTGGAGGGCTGTAATTATGCATTTCTCAGAGATAACTCTCTCTCCTTCAAACAATCTCCTCTGAATCCATCTCTGTTACAGCTACAATCTCCTTTTCCTCCAATGCCACCTTTTTTTCTGCATCCACAGCATCAGAAAAAATTTCTGGTAGCAATTCTACCATTTCAACATCATTTTCAGCAACTTTCACTTCATTTTCAGCCAAAGCTTAACCAGCCATGTTTTCCTCCAGGCTGCCTCCATACCTGGACAGGAAAAAAAGCCTTCCCAGATTACCAAGATTAGGGGAATGTTCCTCGATGCCCTGGCCAAATTTCCACTTCAGAGGAGAGCCTTGGTGATATTTCTACTAAAGAGGGGCCACCCAGCATACTTGGAATAAGCAGTTCAAAAGATAAATAAAAATGAATCTCTCTACAAATTAGACAGCTTCTGGTGGGGGCTTAAACGACAGGGTATCCTCAATGTTCATATCACAAACCAAGGGGTTGGACATTTGATATTCATTAGCAACATCCTCCTCCTCCAGTTAAGAATCTCTCTCTCTACAAGAAGAGCAATGCCAAAAGTTTGCGGCATGGTTAAGTTATCCTGCAGGTTTTCAGCATCAGAAAAAAAAAATTATGGAGCAGCCCTTCTGCCACTACTGAAATGCAGTCCAAGTGGAACTGGATCCAAGTACTTCTCTTGCAGCTGTCTTCTTGATGGGGGCAAGGAATGCACAAGACATCTGACCTTCAGGCATCAAAGTCTCCCACATAAAGGGATGCTCGATTTTAGCTGTTCTCTCTAATGCTCCTTAGACCTCTCTGTTCACTGATGTGATGACAAAATGTACAAAGTCAAGACTCCTTGGGAACCAGCACTCAACTGGTCCATCAAGAAAATACCAACAGCCAATCATCAGTAAAACGGATAGCTTTCAGGCCTAGGGATGTTGGGGCAGTCAAAATTACTACAGTCTTGCATTTAGCATTTTCTTGCTGGGCAAGATTCATCACCAACATGGGGACTCTATGCTCCAGACCAGAAGTGTATCCCTCACCGGTAAGATCAGACCATAAACTAATCTCACTAGATATTCACATCCCGACCAGCCCCTGCCCACAAAACCACAGTGAAAAACTTCTCTAAAGCAAATTTCACACTCCTCAAAACCGAGGTGGAATCCTTCAAAGCCCCCAGGCCTGTGGAATATAAGGCCCAGACCGCAAAATCCTTTATAAATGCATTCTATGAACACCTTCAGGAATGCATGGATCATGCAATCCCAAATAAAATCAAGACCCAATCCTCCAAAGTTAGGCATCCTGTGTGGTGGACCCCAGCCATAAACAAACTATACAATAGAAGGAGGAAGCTACTACATGAGAGAGCAAAATCCCAAAAAGGGAAGGCATCTCTGATCAGTATTAGCAAAAGACTACGGGCACTCATAAAATCATCCAAGTCCAGCTTCGAGAGAAAAATTGCACAGGACACCAAGGATAATCACAAGGCTTTCTTTAGTTATGTTAGGAACCTGGGTGGGAATTCCCAGATATGCTCAGAATTAGTCCAAACAACAAAAATACACCGAACCCACAGACATTGCCAACATCCTAGCTGACAGGTTCCGCGCAACCCCCCCCCCCTCCAAAAGGGCAAATATCTATCCCAGCAGAGTGCTGCCCCCCTGATCTCAGATGCTCAGGTAAGAGCCGCCCTCTCCAAAGCAAAAAAAACACAGCATCAATGGGACCAGACAGTGTCCCAGGCTGTGTCCTACATGAACTCCAAGAAGAACTAAACCCAAACATAAAACTACTGTTCAATCTCAGCCTTACTACAGGATATGTACCCAAAGAGTGGCGTACAGCAACAGTGGTCCCTCTCCACAAAGGTGGTGCCTCAACGGATCCTGGAAACTAATCGCCCCATAAGCCTGACTAGCTTGGTCTGCAAAGCTATGGAAAGGATCATCATGGACCTCATAAATAAAGATATTGGGGACCTACAGACACTGGATCCTACCCAGTTCGGCTTTAAGGGCAGATCTGCCTCAAACCTGGTTGATTTCTTTGAAACGGTCACCAAGGCCATTAACAAGGGGAAGGTGGTCCACACAGCCTACCTGGACCTTGCAAAAGCCTTCGATACAATACCCCACTCGGGCATTATAGATGAGCTCACCAGCTTAAATATAAACCCCTATGTCACTAGATGGGTTGCAAACTGGCTTCAAGGACAGAACCCACATGGTTAGAATTGCTGGAGCCATGTCAGACTCCAAACCAGTTACAAGTGGCGTCCCACAAGGCTCAGTCCTGGGACCTCTCTTGTTCGGTATATATTTCTCAGAGGTACAGGCTAACACGGAAGGACTGTGGCTGACCAAGTTCGCAGATGATTGCAAACTGGGCGCCATAATCAACTCTCCAGCCGACACAAGCATCCTACAAAAGGGCCTCATAGAAACAGACAACTGGTGCCAAAGCCATGGCCTCAAGCTAAACGCCAAAAATTGTATAGTCATCCTCTTTGGCAAAAACAAAGTGCCTACAAATTACCACATAGGTGGTAATCCATTAAGAACGGAAATAGTAATTAGGGACCCAAGTTGATAGCAATCTCTCATTTGACAACCACGTGGCCAAAGTGGTTAGAAAAACATTTGATATAGCCCACCTAATCATGAAGGGATTCACATCTAGAGATCAGGGGAGGTCATCGGGCCTCTTTACTCATCCCTCATCAGGCCCATAATCGAGTACAATGCCCCTTTTGGGATGTACCTTACCAGACACCTGCAGCAACTGGAAAGACCCCAAAAGTACCTCACCAAGAGGATCAAAGGGCTCAAACAGACGCCATATGCTGCCCAGTTAAAGAAACTCCAGCTCTACTCAGTAGCATACCGCCTGCTCAGAGGCTATCTGTGTCTGACGTATAAAGCCATGTCCAAATTGGATTTAATGGACATGCTGCACCTCAGAAAATCCAAATCCCATCGAGCTACGCGCTCGAGAGACTTGAACCCTCAGCACTGAAATAAATAGGACATGCTGGAGGGACAGATTCATAACCCAGAGGATCCCTTCACTCTGGAATAAAATCTCAGTCCAGGTTAGGCAGAGTCCCTCAATGACTCTCTTCAAGAGGAATTTTGATGAGTGGATGGGAGATGGTAGGTTTACCCCGGGTATCACTTCTGTGTCACTGTTAGACAGAGGCACAGTATACTAACCACGAAAAAGGGCATAGCAAAATTCATATAAAATGGGTGGCGAAAGCCAAACACACTCTGGCTAGGCTTATAAATGCTCTAGGGCAGATAGCCTCGTATGAACCTACTCTATCAGCATGGAAAAACATGTAAGGAGGCCTAACAGATAATGCTTGAAGTTCTGACACTGCAAGCAGAAGTAATGGCTACCAGAAATATAGTCTTCCAGGACAAATATTTGAGATCACAAGAAGACGCTGGTTCGAAAGGAGGGAGAATAATTTGAGACAGCATAAAATTCAAATTCCAGGGAGAATAAGGAATTTTGACAGGTCATCTCATGTGAAAGGCACCTTTAAGAAAAGCCTTATATAACTTATGGCTCATAACATTCAACCCATCAGATCCAAGGTGGAAATTTGATATGGCGGCTAACTGGACTCCAAGTGTGGCAGCTGCTGCTCCTTCTTTAAAAAATAGTCAAAAATTCTAAAATGGACAATAGAGGAGCTCAGAAAGGGTAGATTTTCTGTATATTGGCCCAAATTGAGAACCTGTTACACTTACTGCGGTAGTTTCCTAGTGGATGGCTTGTGAGAAGACAAAAGAACATGTCTTGTATCATCTGAGAGAGAATGAAGCCTGGCAATTAAGGGAAGTGGATTAGCCAAGCAGTCAGTTTTAGGAACTGCAGCGAAGGATGGAGGTCCCCTGATGGGCGTGTCAGAAGGTCCGGAACTGGGTCCAGGATCCATGGATCCTCCAGTAGATGATGGTGAAGGAAGGGGAGCCAAACCTATCGAGGCCAGTAGGGAGCTATGAGGATAACTGTCCTTCCCAGCGACTTTGCTTTCTGTAAAACCTTGGGCATCAATGGAATAGGTGGGAATGCATGTAGGAGACCCGGAGGCCAATCGTGTACGAGTACGTCTCTCGGGGAATGTCCCGGAGGTGGTATTAGAGCAAAGTAGCTTCTGCATTTGGTATTGATGTGACTGGCAAAGAGGTCGCAGCAAGGCTGGCTCCATTTGCAGAAAATCAGATCTGCAACACGTTGGTTGAGAGACCACTCATGAGGCAACAGTATTGCCCTGCTTAGCTTGTCCGCTATCACAGTGGATTTCACCGTGATGTGCATTGCCATCAAGAAAACGCTGGGATGACACAGCCCACTGCCATACCCAGAGTGCTTCTCGGCAAAAGGAGTAAGACTTGGTTCTGCCTTGTTTGTTTTTGACCACTGACATGTTGTCCATCTGAATTGCAACTGTCCCTAGAGGAAGAGAGTCCTGAAAGTACTGCAATGCCACAAGTACCACTCTCAACTCCAGAACATTGATATGCAGATGTGACTCTTGATCAGTCCATGTGACTTGGGCAGTCTTTCCCTGAAAATGCCCCCCCACCCTATCAGGGAAGCATCCGTAGTCACAGTGGCTAATGGGGGGAGGAGAACAAAGGGTCTTCCGATTGTAACAAAGAGACGTCAACCACCACTGAAGGTCTCTCTTGCAAGAATCTGTGAGGAGAAACATGTAGTGCATTGGTAGCTTTGGGTAGGTCCACTGAGCGAAGAGGAGCCATTGAAGGATTCACATATGCATCCTTGCGAGTGGTACAGCCAGGATTGCTGCCATCAAACCTAGTACCTTCAAGACCTCTGCTGCTGTAGCTTTGTTCTTTGACACCAGTGAGATGATGTGTTGGCGAAGAAGTGAGACTCTTTCGATTGGAAGACGTAGAGCGGTGGTTGAGGTATCTAACTCTGCTCCTATAAAAACAGTATGCTGCGATGGCAATAAGGCAGACTTTTCGAAGTTGATTGTAATGCCTAATTGATGGCAGAGTGTCAGAGTATATTGTGTTGCCCGAGTCAATTGAAGCCTGGTGGTAGCAGCAAGAGGCCAATCGTCTAGGTATGGAAACACCTGGAATCCTAGATGCCTCAGGTGAGCTGTGACCACTGCCATGCATTTGGTGAACACCCTGGGGGCTGTAGTGAGACCAAAGGGCAGGGCTCGAAACTGGTAATGATTGGCTAACAGCCGGAAACGCAGGTGACCCCTGGAGCGTCTGTTCATCTTTTTGTGATGGTACGCGTCCTTGAGATCTATGGAGCACATCCAATCGCCTTTCCCTAGGAAGGGAAGAATGACCATTCGGAACTTCTCTTTCTTTACAAATTGGTCAAGTCTGCTGAGGTCCAAGATATGTCTCCAGTCCCCTGTTTTTTTTGGTACCAAAAAGAATCTTGAGTAAGTTCCGAATGCAACTTGGTCTGCTGGGACTGGTTGGATGACTTTTTCTGGAAATATTTGGACCTCTACTACTGCTTGTTCCCAGAGAGTGAGTGGAACTTCTGGGATTCTACTTAAATATCCTCTGGAAATTAAGCTTTGGACCCATGTACATGATGTTATATTTAGCCAGGGTTCTACAGCCAGGCACCCCTTTAGGAGTGCTGGTAAGGCTGACCAGAGAACTGGCCTCTGTCACCCTGTTGCTGCGGACCCCCTCTGCTGTGCGGGTGGCGTCTTCCGTTATAACCCCCTCCTCTGCCTCTAGAGGGGGTTTCTCCATGTGTGTCCTGAAATGCTCCCTGTGCTTTTCCGAACCATTTTCCCTCCCCTAGGGCCCTTGGGGTAGGGCCGAGTAGGGGTAGAAAAACGGACTCCAACAGCAGATAGGGTCTTGCCTTTCTGCTCACACCTGGTTAAAGTTCCCCTTATTTTAGGCCCAAACAGTGATGAGCCATCAAATGGGGTGTTGAAAAAAGAAGACTTAAAGTGTTCCGCAAAGGAACAGACGCATCCAGGCTCGTCGCTGCAGAGCAATGCCTGAACTAGCGGCTCAACTCGAACCATCAGCTGCATAAGATATGAGACGCATGGACGAGTTTACAACAGAGTTTAGGGTAGCGAGCCGTGTGTCGACCTTGTCGGCTACCGTACCCTGGAGAGCATCTCCTAGCTCTTTCAGGAGATCTCTTTGCAGTCTCAAAATGGGTTAAATAGTTCAGTGATCGCAGAGAAAAATTCACTGAACTAAACATGCATTTCCCACATCTATCCATGATCCTAGAATCTCTGTTAGGAGCATGGATAGATGCGGATGTTTCAGACACTTTTTTTGGTGGCTGCAGCTACCACCATGGCATCAACAGGCACTCCTTTGGTCAAAAAGGCTTTGTCTACCGCGGCACAGATGAACTTATTCAGCTTCAGAGGGACAGGTTCCATAGTCTCTGGTGACTCCCACGCCTTACGAGAGATCAGCTCCATGAGCTCATCGTAAGGCGGAGGCACCCAAGAAGTGGAAGGTTGAGACCCAAAAGCCTTCAAGAGTACTGACTCATCCTCAGTAGGGGTTTTGGACTGCCAATCGCCCCTCTGACTAAGGATCACTAATATCTCCGCAGAGGAGATATCCTCAGAAAGAGGGATCGAGGGGACCCTTCTGACTCATCCAAGTCAGTGTCGGATGTCAGAGACTCCTGTGGGGAGTTCCAAGTGCCTCCTCTTGAACAGTCTCTTCCTGGGTACCTCCTCAGTGGGGAGATCTGGGAAGGTCTCGGAAGAGCAGGGGACGCCCCTGTGGGGCCACTTGAGGCTCGGGGTCTCTACACTTAGGGGGACCGGTGGACGTAGAAGCGGACACAGGAACTTGAGGGGAGAAGAAGTCCGAACTGGTGCCGATGTCTTAGGAGACAGGACTCTCCTCATGGCATCGAAAGCACCATGACTCAGACGAGAAGGGGTAGACGGATCCGGAGGGACCGTTCGATCCTCCCGCACCAAAACCATGGGCTCCGAGCCAGAGGTAGGAGCCGAGCTCTTCTGAGCCGAAGCCCCGAGAGGAAGAGTCGACAGACAAATCGGTCCGACTATCCTCCCCGGACCTGACAGGAGAGTGTCAGCTCCTAGCATCCTCGGTCAGCACTGAGGACGTCCGAGTAGATGGAACCGATAACACTGGTGTGGGTCTGCCGAGCTCTTCTGAGCCGAAGCCCCGAGAGGAAGAGTCGACAGACAAATCGGTCCGACTATCCTCCCCGGACCTGACAGGAGAGTGTCAGCTCCTAGCATCCTCGGTCAGCACTGAGGACGTCCGAGTAGATGGAACCGATAACACTGGTGTGGGTCTCTGTTCCAAAGGTTCGACAAGCATCGGTTCGGGCCGCTTCGGCTCCAAGAGTCCAGTACAGCTCAGAGGAGAAGTCAAATCCGGTTCAATGGTCTTAGGCTCCGAAGTGGTCGGGGCCGACAACAATTAAGCAAGTCCTGGTACCCTTAGAAGCTTCTGCACTAGCCGATCTATGTCCATACCAGAGAGGCTGACGAAAGACTTCAAGGAATGCACTGAAGGTGCTGACTGGAGCAGAGGAGAGAGAACCCCAGATGAAAAAGAGTGGCAAATATTGCATGAGTTTTGGAGGTGTTTAGCCCCCAGACAGTAAACACATTGGACATGTCAGTCTGTGACGGACATTTTCTGTCCACAATCTGGACATTTCTTAAACCCCAATTTGGTGTGAGACTTTCTCATCCATTTTATAAGAGACACACCACAAAATTAACCTGCAAAGGCTAAATACAGGGCTAACTAAGCCCATACTAAACAATATAGTAAGAACAAGTAAAAATTGTTAAACCAAACTAAATAGGGCTAAGAAAGAGCCCAACACCAAGAAAAACAAGCAAACACAGGGCACTAACACTACAATCTAACCTACTTTAAACTATTTTTTTTACATGAAACACACGCACACACACACATTAAATATGAATAATCTCTCAAAAAGAGAATTTTTTTTAAACTTGCGATTTATCAAAATGGTCTGAGCTAACTGGATCACCGAGATCTCTCTTGCCACGGCAAACTAAATCTGAGGTAATTCCAGCAGTGCATTGTGGGATAAGGGACTTGGTCTCGAGCTACTGGCAAACCTTGGGCTTTGCTATCGGCCGTATCGGAGCAACTCATCAGTGAGAATAAACGGCGAGATTTAACAACTTCACATTGATGAATTTACTGCACATTAACAAGTCAAATGGCATCAGAAATACTTGGTTTACAGATATAAACCTCTACAGCAGCAGCGTCAGAGCAGTTTGGAAAGGCAGTTTTATGTTGCAGAAGTTAAAACTGCTCTGGAACAGTCTCCCGATCCACATAAAATATAGTTCATCCTTGTCCATATTCAAGCGCAACTTGGCTCTATTTATAGGAAATGGAATCTACCCCATGATTTCTCTCTGGACAGAGGTGGCTCCTAAATGCTTTATTCCATGCATGAGTCCCCTCAAATATCTATGGTATGAATCTAGTTATTCCCATCAGGGGTAATGCACAATTAAATTGACGATGTGACAAGAAAGGCCAATCTCTAACCAGATGGGATAGGTTAACTTAAGGACAAGGGAAACTGGCTAGGCTTGAAAAGGCCTACAAGGGCCACCTGATACAAATGTCTGTTGAGAGTTGCCAGGTAAGATGGCTTGGCTGGCAAAGAACTGCACTTTTTCTCTGTCATGGTACACATGGAGATATTTATTTTCTTAAGCCTAAAGCAGAAAACACAAGGTGACATGTTATGGGAAGGTCCAGTCAAAAAGAAGACGTTTAAAGGGAATCTGGGTTTAATGTACGTGCATTACCCTTTTGTTGAGTGGACAGAGAGAGACACATTGCTGTTGTGACTGCTGGACAACAAAAAATTCACAAAAGGTAACAGCTTATCAAAATTAAAAATAAATACTCATTAGGGTATTTACCTAATCAATTCAGGATGGTCCTAAACTGAACCAAACTCACCAACAATTCCTTTTTTGGCTGCAGACAGCAAAACTGTACTAAAGCAATAAAGAACTAAAGACTGCGAGACCTGACCCCCCTCTTTTATAACAGGAGTTGTGCTGATATCT
Source organism: Protopterus annectens (assembly GCF_019279795.1). Lineage (NCBI taxonomy): Eukaryota > Metazoa > Chordata > Ceratodontiformes > Protopteridae > Protopterus > Protopterus annectens. The sequence goes on from NC_056747.1 coordinate 138,405,166, forward strand.
CTGGGAAGAAAGTCAGCCTGGAAGTCAAGACAGCTGTCAGAACTTACCTGTGGCACTAATCATAATGATTATGTCTGTAACATTCTTCCTCTTTGGTATCTACTTCTCGAATATCAAAGCCAATGTCAAAGGCCTTTGGTTGACAAAGTTTCCAAATAACTGCCAACTGGAAGCAGTCACTGAACCCCACTCCCACCCCAAAAATAAGAATACCCTTCAGGAAGGTCTAATACGGATAAACACTTGGTGGCTTAAAATTCAATACTAAGAAATGCATTGTAGTACCTTTTGGAAAGTCTACCACCCCCACGGTAACTACGGCATCAAAACAAGTTGATTCAATATTCAGAGATCTGGAACTCGTATTGATAGCAACCTAGCCTTCGACCAGCATGTGTCCAAGGTCAGTAAGAAAATTCTTCTAAGCTGTTCAACTTACAAGCAAGGGCATGGCATCTAGGTCCAGAAAGGTTGGCCCTCATCAGACCCATCATTGTATAATGCCCCCTTCGGTATCTTCCCAATACATACAGCAAATGGAACATCCACAAAGGTTCCTTACAAGGAATACTGAGAGTAAGCAGTATGTCCTACTCTGTTCGGCTAAAAGCCCCGTCTCTTTACTCGGTATCATACAGGACTTCTGAAAGATGATCTTTGCCTGCCATTTTGATGAAAGAGAGGTTTCTCAAAAGAATTCCCATTCTCTGGAACAGGTTTCCCCATCCATGTGAAGCGAAGTTCCTCCATGTCCCTTTTTAAGCATAACATGGACTAATGGATGGATAATCAGAAATTCACCCCTGGTCTGGCTGCTATGTCTCTGTTGGGCACAGGCAGGTCAGTAAAATCACCATTTATGTAAATAAAAATTCTGGGTCATGTACGAGTTGCACGGCTAGGCTTATAATGGGCTTAGCGGTCAATAACCTAGTATACACTTACGAACCATACAAAACATCAAGAGCTCCGGAGAATGAGAACTCACCAATGGTAGACCCACTCACCCCCAACAAGCCTCGCCAGAAAAAAAGTTATGGATTTAACCATCCTCAGCAACAGAATTAATGCCTTTAGTCAACATGCAATTAATCATGAGAAACTCCCTAGCAACAAACTCCTCCCATTTTATCCAAAATGCTGTATAAAAGAGCTTCCTAGACACAGGCTATGTTGCACAAAGACAGAGGTGGAAAAAATCTCTAGACTACAGCAAGAGGTCAAAGGGAAGAGGGTGGACATGCTGAATTGTATGTACCTGTTCATCTAGAGAATTCTGATTGGAGAAATTCAACCATAATTCTATGTGACGTACAGAGGGATATCTGCTCTCAGCTACCATAATTCTATGTTATGTACAGAGGGATATCTGCTCTCAGCTACCATAATAGTTGCAGAAAGAATGTTGAAGCATCAAGTGTTTAAACAGCTATTAAATATTAATCGGATATCTGACATTTTCCATGGATATCAGACTTCTTTTCCATTTATGCTTTCACTTGGATTTCTGGCAATTTTCAGTGCCCACCTTAATCATGTGTTAACCCTAATCCTACTTCTACCACTACACCAAACCCTGCAAACACTATCATTCTAGGTGTTCACTCCCATGGGACTATGTCTCCGATTACAGTAATCTCAAAAATAAATAAATATAAATAAACAAACACAGGACCCTGACATGATATGCAACTTCTAGTGTCTCATAAATGTGCTCAGGGAAGACAGTCGATTCTTCGAAAACAAAATATTGTGTAAGGTGGCACTACAGAAAAGGCAGTGGAAGGAGCCATTGTACAATAATTAATTTTTTTCTGGGGGGGGGGGGTTTGCAGACAAAACTCTCCCCAATTACTCAAAATTATAATGAAATGGAGCTGGCTAACCAAATGAAAAGTGTATGAGAGTTCCTTGCCATATTTGTATTTTGCAAGCGAAACATAAACACTCCTTGTTATATTGTAAAGCCTATATTTCTTACAAGTAAAAAAAAAGTATTTGTTTAATTTCTTTAACCCATTCAACAGTCACTAAATACTCTCCCTCCCACACCTAAAACACCCCTGACCACACATCATACAAAACTGCTGTACTATGCAGTTTCTATCTTGAAATGTTTTATACAGACACTAATAAGAACAAGAATTATTTTACTTGGTTACATTTTTTTTTTTTTAGTGTCATTCTAAACATTGACAGAATTGGGTAATATGTGTTAGAGTTCACCCACAAGTTTAACAAAGCTAAAAGCCTTTCTCAGCCACTTTTTATTGCAAAACCATATTTTACAAATGTAATTCATTTATAGTATTCCATTTATTCACTGATTTCATTGTTGTAGGTTATCTTTCTGTTTATCTCCATCTTCCCAACACCAAACTCTGGAAGTTACTCTTGATTCTTCTAGTCAACTCCTGACCTTTTTTTCTATGTCTCAAGCATTTTCATTCAGGACATTGGAAAAGGTTTACTGGCAAAGTCTTTCTATTAGCTTTATTGTCCGAAGAATGAGAAGTAGAATCCCCTTATGTTTGCTGGCTCACTTCTTGTTTGATAAACTTTTTATTTCCTCCTCAGCCTGTTATGAATGAAAAAAAAATGTCTTGGATCCTTCAAGAAAAACAAAATATTTTGAAGATAGCTGGATACAGCAGATTTAATCACACACTACTTCTCTGCATTCCCTGATTTTTAGGGATACACTTCCTTCCCTTCTGCAAGGTTTACAGTGAATAATCATTTTCCACAAGTACTGTATTTCTGATTTTTAATGTTTTTCCTTCTGCCACAGTTTTGTCAGTATTGGCTCTTTCTGCTGGTGTGACAGGTCTTTTCTGCTTTCTCATGGCCAGGTTTGGAGCAAACATTTAATGTGCTCTTTCAATTAACAAATCCTGCCATCGAGTAACAATACAGTTTTTTTGTTTTCATAAAATTACTATTGTTTTTTTTTTTTCTTTCAGCTTCTGTGGTATAGTAGAATAGCTCAGATTTCCCCTGTGCACTCTCTTCAAAATACCATTTTTTGGTTTTGTTTTATTGTGTTGTGGTTTTTTTTCCTGTAGCCACTCTTCTTGAAGTCTCACACTCGGCTAGCCTTTTTTTTTTTCATTTTATCCTCTGATTTTTGCAGTTTTATCAGTTCACCTGAATAACTAGATAAAGCATTTTCTAGTTTTTCCAGCCTTTTGTACGAGTTGACATATTTCTGCAGTGTTTCATTTATTTTAATCTCTGCATATGTTTATTTTTTCCTCTAAATTAATAGAAGCTCTCTCTTGAACCAAAGCAGAAGCTTGAAGTGTTTTTTGCCGAAGTGCTGCAGAATCCTCCCCGCACAGTCTTTTCTCGCCTTTTTTTTCCATTTTATCCTCTGATTTTTGCAGTTTTTTTTAGTGTCATTCTAAACATTGACAGAATTGGGTAATATGTGTTAGAGTTCACCCACAAGTTTAACAAAGCTAAAAGCCTTCAAAAGGCATGATCTTCCCTTGACAAAGCCAAACTGGGTCGGGTCCAATGTCTGCAAGTCCCCTATATCTTTGTTTATGAGCTCCATTATGATCCTCTCCATAGCTTTGCAGACTAGACTTGTTAAGCTTATGGGGCGGTAATTACCAGGGTCCGTAGAGGCGCCGCCTTTGTGGAGTGGGACCACAGTTGCCGTACGCCACTCCTTGGGCACGTATCCTGTGGTAAGGCTGAGATTAAACAGCTGCCTTATGTGCGGGTTTAATTCCTCATTTAGCTCGTGTAGCACACAGCCGGGGACACCATCCGGTCCCATTGATGCTGTGTTTTTAGCTTTAGAGAGCAGCTTTCACCTGCGCATTTGAGATGTCCGGGAGGCTACACTCGGCTGGGATAGTCATCTCTCCTTTAGGGGGGGAAGAGGGGGGTGAAGTTTGCACTGAACCTGTCTGCCAGTATGTTGACAATGTCTGTGGGTTCAGTGATTTTTGTATCATTTTGGACTAATTCTGAGCATATCTGGGAGTTTCCACCCAGGTTCCTAACATAGCTGAAAAAGGCCTTATGATTGTCCTTTGAATCCATGGCAATTTTTCTCTCAAAATTGGCCTTAGTTGATTTTATGAGTGCTCGTATTTTTTTACTAATAATGATCAGGGGTGACTTCCCTTTTATGGATTTTGTTCTATCATGTAATAGCTTTCTCCTCTTATTGTAAAGTTTGTTAATGGCTGGGGTCCACCAGACTGGACGTTTGCCCTTTGTGGAAAGAGTCTTGGTTTTATTTGGGATTGCCTGATCCATGCAGTCCTGGAGGTGTTCATAGAAGGCATTTGTAAGGGCTTCCGCAGCTTGGGTTGTGGTTTCCTCTGGCTCAGGGGCCTTGAAGGATACCACACCAGTCTTGAGTAGTGTGAAGTTTGCTTTAGAGAAGTTCTTCACTATGGTCTTTTTTGTTTGGGGTGGGGGCGGGATGTGGATTTCCAGTGAGATTAGTTTATGATCAGATCTCACCAATGAGGGATATACTTGGTGTGGAGCATTTTGTCCCCATGTTTGTGACAATGAGATCTAGTATATTTTCTCCTCTCGTGGGAACAGTGACTAGCTGTTCCATGGCATTTGAATTTATGAACTCCAGGAACCGTTGGGCTAGAAAGTTAGGGCTTGAGTAATGTTCCCAGTCTATATTCGGGTAGTTGAAGTCACCCAATATGATGGTGTTTGGAGATACATTTATACCCTCCAGTGTCTTCAGGAAGGCTGTGTGGGGTTCCTGAGTTTGAGAGGGTGGCCTGTAGCATGCTACAATTTGTAGAGCAGTTTTGCCTATGGTTAGTTGCACCTGGATGGTTTCGAGCTTAGATGCGTTGCCACCAACCTGGATGTGTGGGTATCCTTTATGAATATGGATACACCCCTCCTTTTGTGGTGTGGTCCGGGTTTTGGGGCGGGCATGATATGAGGTAAAACCTAATAGTGCCGGGGTGCTCTCAGGAGCCTTGAACCAGGTTTCAGTTACAGCACAGACATCGATGTTCTCCATACTGAGAAGGGCCTCGAGTGCGTGCATTTTGAGATTTAGACTTCTGGCATTGAGCAGCATTACCCTCAGTTTCTTCCCATTTCTGTTTTCTAGGGTGGTAGGTTTAGAATTTGAGCCTTGCCTAAAAAAGGCACTATGGGGCTGGCAAGAGCCTTAGCCAATATCCGGAATCCCAGTGGTGACAGGTGCAAGCCGTCCCTTGCGAAGCAGCGTGGCTTGTCAAGCATGTCATCCCAGGCAGACAGACACTGGATCCCCTTTGAATGACACCAGACATTAAGCCAATTGTTAAAGCTGATCATCTTGTCTCTATATTGTGGCATCATTCTTGGTGAAGGAAGGATACTGCTCAGGGTTAGGGTCATACCTGCCTGGGCTACATAATCAGAGAGCTCCTCTATGTCTCTTTTCATGTAGTCCAGGGAGGTACGTCTCAGGTCGTTCACACCAGCATGGACAATGACTGTGTCATATTTGTACTTGCCGTGGAGTGACCCGAGTGCTTGTGTTATGTGGCGGATTCTAGCGCCCGGTAGGCAGCTTACTGTGACCCTCTCCTTGTTCAGCCTGGTGAGTGGGACGTCAGTGTGTCTGACTATGGAGTCACCTATGACAAGTATGTTTGGTGTTGTATTTGGTCTTAAGGGCTGTGACTGCTTTGCACACTGCTTTTGTGGTTTATGTGTTGATTGTGGGGTGTCTTAGGTAGCAGTTGTTTGGGTGTCTGCTTTGGAGGCCTCTGCTGTTTAGGTAAATTTTTAAGCAGAGCCTCCGAGTATGTCTGTGTGTTTATGTGTTTGATTCAGTGGAGTGGTAGCATTATGTGAGGCTGGTTTTGTGGTGTGTGTAGTTGTCTTCTCCTCCTGTCTGGTCTTGCCAGTCCTGAGTTGAGAGAGCTCAGCCTCCAGTTTGGCTAAATAGCTGCATCTCTCGCAAGTATTTGTGTTATGTGGGAGGAGGAGAGGGTTGTCTGTGTACATGAGGCAGTTATAACATTGCCTCAAGATTCCCAGATTCACCAGCTGGACCGGAGAGGAGATTGACAACTGACCTTTGGACATGCTAGAATAATATTGGGAAATCCTTAATTGAAAACAAGGGCCAGTGAAGTCACACTGAAACTAAAGATAAAAAGAAGCTTTAATAAAACTTCAACATTAAACACTCTTCAGGTTAACCACATTTGTCCCTTCGACGTTTGGAACTTCATCAGAACCATTATTATGAGTTAAAACGTGGGGCTTCAAGAGTATAACTCAAAAACATGAGCTGGATTTCTTTGGTATTCGCCTTCTAATTTTTCATTGAAAAAAAGTCAAAAATAGTTTTTAAATAATGTTAACCCTACAAAGTGTAGCAAGTTTAACAAACATTACAGGAGTGTGGTAGGAATGTATTTTAAAGGCTTGCTTAATTAGCAATTAATGGTTCTGATTAAGTTTCTGTGCGAGTTTGTCAGGTTTTTTTGGATTTAAGAAACAACTGTATAAAAGATCAGCCTGGCAAAAGTGGGTGCACGCAAGACAAAAGTTGGAAATACAATATCATGTGTAATAGGTGAGAATAGCTTTTTGTTACAACGGCCAGGCTAGTCTTATTATCTTGGAACGCAAATGGCCTTACAGATAATGTTCAATACTCTCTCCTTTTTTTCTCCAAGAAATACACAGTGCAAATAATAATGCTACAGGAGATGCATTTAGAAAGAAATGAACGTGAACTTGACAAAGAAAGGATATCAGGATGGATAGTCAGCAGAATATCAGTGACAGATGACAGAGAAGTGACAGACTGCAAGAGGGGCTCCAATGGTAACAGAAGAGGGGAAAAGAGACAATAATGGTAGATTTGTGGTACTAAGGGACTACACCATCATGTATTTATATTCCACCAAAAACTAATATTATGGAGCTTAAGAAAAATTTGGGAGAAATAATCAGCTTTCAGTGGAGAATATTACTTATGGGTGGAGTGAGAATGTACTGTAGGACTTAGAATGGGAAGCTGACAAAATAGAGTAAATTTCTGAATACATTTATGAAAATATTTAGTATGGAATATGCAAATTCAGTAGTAGGAACTCCGACAGATTTTACATATTATTTGCCAAGGTAGAATAACTGGGTTAGACAGGACATAAACTTAATTTCACAGGAACATGTGCATTTAAATTAAAGCTTTAGCACATACAGTAACTATTTCAGATCATGCATTGATAAAAAAAACAAGAAAATTGTGGGATAATGTAGTAGAGAGATGGTAGCATTTTCCCGCCTACATGTTAAAAAGGGTAGAAATAAAAAGTATATTAAAGTAATAACAGTACAAGGGAAATCAAAGAAGAAGAGGCGCAACTACAGAGTGCTTCAGATAAAATAAGGGAGTGTTTGGATAATTTATTTATTTTATTTTACATTTGTTTACTGGGAAAGTCCGACTGGGATAAGACCCATTTTCAGCTGAGGCCCAGGGAGAAAAGTTCCACACACAGAGGTTATACAAAAACTTATACAAAAAATGTACAAGACAGAGTGCAAAAGAAGTTACATTCTATTCTATTATAGCTGACATTTGCATTATACAATCATCCAATATAATTCCTTATTGTAGTGTAGACATTATAGTTCCTCAAAGTAAGCAGAGGAAGGGTTTGTAAGGGGGAGGGGGGGTTGAATAGAAAAAGATGAAGTTAGAGATTACAAGGTGGTCAGGGAAGAAAACGTATGACCAGAAGCTATTAAAACTAGTTAGCCTGGAGTAGTACAGGAACAAAGCCAGGTGTCATTAAGATAATATTCAAGAATCTTTTTGGTTTGTATTTGGGTTGGTTCTGATGCTGTGAGGTACAGAATTCCACTTTGTTGCTATATGATGAGAAAATAGCAGAGTCCCCTGCCATATTAGAGGATTTGGACACTTTTAGTAGAGATTTATTTGTAGAGTGAAGACATCTAAACATTCTCTAGTCCCATACCACAAATAGAAGGGCAGTTTCTTTTTTCAGGTTGCTATACTTGTTTATGTGCTAAGGTTAACTGGTTACAAGATAAGACATTGCGGGAGTTCTAACCAGTAGAGTTTTTTTTTTTTTTTTTTTTTGAGTGACAGGTTATCTATTATTACACCAAGTAGTTGCGTTTGTGAATCGGCATTAATTTTAATATTATTCCTAGTTGTAATGTAGAAGGTGCTGGGGGGGGGTGGGATAGGATCTTGTGGGTTGGAAGATCATAAGTTTTGTTTTATTGGAGTTTGGTATGAGCGGATGGTTAGAGAGGTATAGCTCAGTATCGGAGAATAATTTTTGGGTTATATCATGGAGATGTTGCAGGTTATTAGCGGCACATACAAGTGTTGTGTCAGCTGCATATTGGATAGATGAAGCCAGTGGGGTAGCACTATGGAGGTTGTTTATAAAAACAGTGAAGAGTAGCGGCCCAAGAACTGAGCCTTGCGATACTCCTAATGTGACAGGAAGAGGGGGGGGGTAGGATATTAAGACATTTTACAGATTGTTGACGGTCCCGTAGATAGCTTTGGAACCACTGAAATGCAGAGGTACTGACATTCAATTTGTAGACTGTATTTACAAGTTTGGGGTGGGAGACCATATCAAAGGTCTTGGACAGTAAAAGAAAGAGAGCAGAGACTTTTACCACTGTTTCTGAGTTGGTTGATGGTATTGGTGAAACTGAGGAGTGCAGTTGTGGTACTAAGATAGGGCCTGAAACCATGTTAACATGTTGCTGGAGGTACGATAAATGAATCAGCTGGGAGTGGATAAATCTTTCGAGGAGTTTTGATGGTGGAGAGAAAATAGCGATCGGTCTGTAATCAAGTCACCTCTGTGGAATTTCCACTTGTGTAAGGGGATAGCGTGTGCAATTTTCCATATTGCTGGGACATGCTGTTCTGGACCTATTAAGGATTGACACTGGATAAGATATGGCTTCAGCTGCCAGTTTAAAATATTTGACTGGTAACTTGTCAACTGCTACTGAGGAGGGTTTAAGCTTTTTCAATAGTTTCTTAATGGTAGCTGTGGGAAAAGGCTACAAGGAGATGAACTTAATATTGAGAGCTTTGGAGGCTAGTAATAGTTCTGTGGAATTACTTTTAATTTGAGATAGTACACTTTTAGTGAAATATTTATTGAATTCTTCTGCAACAGTGGTAGGAGTGTGTGGCAAATTGGAGGGAAGTGGTAGTGGAATGTCCTGGGTGGAGAACGGCATTTATGGTATTCCAAAATTTGGGGGGGGGGGGGTTATGTTGCGGGTCATAGTAGACGTTCTTTTTATCTAGGTTGGTTTGGTGTTTAGCCTTGTTTCTAATTTGCTGGAATGCAATGCAGTTGATTTGGTTTTTACAGCTGAGCCATGGTTGCCAAGCTTTGTCTCTTTTCCTAAAGAGCATTCTGGTGTCATTGGTTAGCCATGGTATATATGTGGCTTTAATATGAACTGACCTGGGGGGCCAATTTGTTTAGAATTTCAGGGAAGGTACTATTGAAATAATCTACTGCAGCATCAAGGGGCAGGTTTTTTAGTAGAGACCAGTTACATTGTTTTAGGGTATTGATTAGGTCGTGGGGGTCAAAGTTTGTTTTTACTGCAGATTTGACAGAAGGTGGTGAGCTTGACAGAACTTTTTTTTCTTAATAGATAGGTTGGCATATGGTCACTAAGGCTGTCAGGTAAGCTGCCACTAATCTGATAATTCTGAGATTTGTTGGTTAGTGTCCAATCCAGTATAGCTTGATGGTTGGAGTTATCAATGAAGGAGCTTGAATGAGTTGTGTGAAGCCCATAGAGGTTGACGTGATTGCTAGGGTTATGTGAATTACAAGTTGTCCAGTCTATATTAAAGTCACCCAGAATGATAGTTTCTTGGGCTATGAAATTTGATATAGACTGGATGACGTGCTCTATAGTGGAAATACTATTTCCAGGTGGGACATAGGTAGCTATAATGGATCTGGATTTGTTTTGGTTAAGTTGAACTTTAGTAGGTAGGATTTCTATGTTTGCAAGGTTATCTACGTTTAAGCTTTGTGGAAAAAGAACAAAACTTCTCAAATAAGATGGTTACCCCTTCACCTCTTTTTACCTTCCTGTCTGCTCTAATAATGTTGTAACCAGGTGGCGTAATTTCATTGTCAGTAATGTGTGCTTTTAACCAGGTTTCTGTTAAAACAGCAATATCAGGGTTATAATGGGGAGAGGGTGGCATGTAATTCTTGAACTTTGTTGACTATGTTTTGCAAGTGTAGATTTAGGATTAGTACTTTGGAGCCTTTTCGTGAGAGACTGGTTATATCTTGTATTTGAGGGGGATGGTGAGAATGTACCCTGGGGGCCTGGATTTGGGTGAACGTCTCCACTTATAAACACTTATAAAGTTTAGTAGTTATGTTTCTCGTGTCTGGATGAAAGTTGATATATGCTTATGAAATTTAAAAGGGGTATTTTTGGGTTTGGTATAATATGGTGTAGTCTGTACAAGGTGTGATGGAGTTCTGTTAGGCTTAAGATAGATGGAGATAAAGCTGCAGTAGTCAATTAGGTGTGGAGAAATGGTAGATGCAGTTTTGTGAAAAGTGTGAAGGGAGACTATTTGTGAATGGTAGTTTGTTAAGAGCAGCAGTTGTTAGCAGAGCTAGTAATATACAATATACAATACATTGTATATTACTAGCAGAGCTAGTAACATACAATGTATTGATAGCACTTTGTAATGGTAAAAAGGGTAGGGATTGGATAAAGGTTCATATAAAAGTGTGGTAATGGCTGGGTGTTAAGGTTAGTATGGAAATGTGAGCTACTTTACAACTGAAAATTGCATAGGTGGTGATTAGCAGATAAGCGAGAGTAGTAGTGGTTAGGTTTAGAATAAATCTGAGTGATTTGGGGGTGGGAGGGAATGTGGGCAAGGTAAGGGGAGGAGAGTAAAGCCCGAGCGTAGCAAGGGCAGAATGGAGCAGGCAGAGCCAAGTTCTACGACTGCAAAGCAAGGAGCAGTCACTTAATTTTCACAGTACCTGGTAGTCTATCTATGCAGCTGACAATTTTGTACAGTAGGAAACAGAAACCTTATGCCAGGAGTGAGTATGGAGTGGGAGAACTATGGGCAAGTGTATTGGGGAAGGAGAAAACTGAGTAAAACAATGATTCCAAACTAGAAAGTACTGGGTTTAGAGAGATCTCTGGTGGGGGTTACAAGTAGTGTGTACTCCCCGAATACATTCTAATGAAATTTACAATCACAAAAAGGTTAAAGCATTAAAGTAAAGGAACATTTACATTGTATGTTAAGTAAACTGGCCACAGACTTTTGCAGATGCAGCTTGCTGATAGAAAACTGCTATAGGGATGCCTCACAGTGTTTGTATTAGCTGAAAACTGTAAATGGAAATAAAAAAAAAAAAAAAGATTAGGAAAAGATGACAAGGGCATGCTAGAGGAGGTAGGACTGTATTTATAAAATCGGTGCAATATAAGAAAGGAGTGGAAGGGAAATGGGTTAAAACAGCCTAATAACACTACAGTTACCAAGTTAAATTAAAAACTCTAAAGGAGTAATTTGACACAAAATAGGTTCAAACAAATACAACAATCAAAGTATACAGCATACATACAGTGCTCAATGTACAATATCCAGCTTGGCCTGACTGAGCCGTCACTAACATAGGACAGTACGACTACAACAGAACATATAGTACAAGGTATTACTACACTACAGCAGTTGAACGTCTGCAAACTATAAGGAATTGCATTACATCCCAGTTTAAGTATACAGTGAGCAGTTAAAATTAGTTCACTGTTAATTGCTTGATATTAACTTTTAACATACAGCAGTAGGAACACAGCTGATAAGGCACAGTATCGTCCTTAAGCAGTTTAATTACACAATAGTTTCAACAATATGAACTAAATGGTCAGTAAAGTCACAATAAAAACAAAAAGAAAAAAATCCAACTTAAAACAGTAATGCATAAGTAGAGTTCAGTTTGATACCAAGACAAGGTGTTGCGGATAACCCTTTATACGCATGTAAATGGTGGCATATCTTACTGCTTACAATAAATAATTAGCACATATTCTGAGAATTCTTGGATTTCTACAAAGAAAAAAAAAAAAAAAACATTTAACAGAATTTATATGGAGGTCACACTACTAGAAGATGCCAAAACAGCAAGAACAACAGGCTAGAATACTTGGCACCGGACTGAGTGGGTTGTATTTGAAATGTTCTGCTGGTTTGTAATTGGAATTTCTGAAGGAGGGACGGGGTAATATTCACCAAAAGGGTGAGTGAATGACAGATACACTGCTACTGGATTCTACACTCCTTAGAGAAAAATAAAAGTGAATGAGACAGAGAACAAGGTAAAAAGAAAGGTCTGACAGAAGAGCAGCTAGAAGGGACGGGGGTTTCTAACAGAGCAGAGTTCAGCAAACATAAGAAAACAGCAGTACAAGCAGTGAGGCACAAAAGAGGAGGTACAAACAGAAATAACTGCAGAGCCAAGTTCTAGGACTGCACAGCAAGGAACAGTCACTTACACTAACTACCAGGCACTATGAAAAGTATTTATGCAGCTGACAATTTTGTACAGTAGGAATTCTTAGAGAAATCGAAACCTTATGCCAAGAGTGAGTATGGAGTGGGAGAAATATGGGCAAGTATATTGGGGAAGAAGAAAACTGAGTAAAACAATAATTCCAAACTAGAAAGTATTGCATTTAGAGAGATCTCTGGTGGGGGTTGCCAGTACTGTGCACTACTCAAATACATTCTAATGAAATTTACAATCACAGAAGGGTCAAAGCATTAACACACACTGTAATGTTACTTTACTTTAAGTGAACTGGCCACAAACTTTTTCAGATGCAGCTTATTGGTAGAGAACTCTTAGAGATGCCTCACACTGTTTGTATTCGCTAACAAATGGAGGTCACTCTACTAGAAGATGCCGAACCAGCAGGGATAACAGGCCAGAATATTTTAAGTTTAGAAAGATTGCTATTGACCAACTATTTTTATAACAACTCCAGAACACAAAAACTTTTAGAGTAATTACTTGTAGCACAAAAACTTTTATCACAATGAGTTGGGCAACTGAAATTTAGAAGGGTTGATGCCAAACTTAGGGAGCCTATAAAAAAGAAAAATAATCAGCATTCCTGTAGTGGTATTAAAGATATTTCAGAAATGTTATGAAAATCTGAAATCAAGAAAGAACATAAATGGAAATATTTACAAAAGATTTAAATTATGCCAAGGTTGAAGGTAGATGAGGCTCAAACAACTAACAGTTGAAGGACATGAGATAAAAACAGTGATACAATCAATCTGCAGGAACAGGTGGCATTCCTGTGGAAGTTTAGCAGCTACGAAGGAAAAAAGTGCTGATGATCTGGGAGATTTTCTTTTAAATGCATTTAAAAAGAAGGGAAGTACCAACATCTTGGAAGAAAGCTGCAAAACATGATAAAGGCCCATCAGACCAAGCTTCATACAAACCCATTTAAATTTTAAATCAGGATTATAAAATTGATCGATATGGACCAATGTGGTTTTGTGGAGCAGAGGCAAACACTGAAACCATTACTAGAACAATGACTATGCAGAGGGGGTAGCAAAACATACTCCTGTTGTTGGTGGGTCTTGGTACAGAGAAAGCATTCGGCCAAGTAAGCGGAGATCCTGAGTAGTGCAACGGAAGCGTTTACATTCCCTGATACAATTAATTAGGAGGATATACGAGGGATCAGAGTCAAGAAGTGGGAGAGTTCCTCTCTCATAAGTTGTGTTTGAACAGAGGAAACTCCAGCAGGGTTGCCCGCTTTCCCAGTTATTTATTTATTTTATATTAAAAAAGCAAAGGTAATCAACAATTCCAGGGTATGACTGGTATGGTAATCCAGAAAAGTTAGCTTTATTTGCAGATGATATTAGTTTGTACCGGATAAACACAGAAAACATTATTTCAGTGTTATAGAATATTTTCAAACAGTTTCAAGTCTTTTCAGGATACAAAATTAGCAGAGAAAAAACAAACGCTATAGCCATTAATTAGGTAGTCACATACAAACTGGTTCAGCAATACCCCTATTTAAAGGGGGGCACAATAAGATGAAGTAATTAGGTGTATGGATTAAAAGGATTTTGTCATGTTAACTAAGGATACGTGGGATGACACTAAACAAAAGATAATACAAAAACAGAGAAACTGGAAGTTCATTTACTGATATTAAGAAACAACCAGCAAGAATATTTTCAGTTTCCTTAGATTTATATACAGGTCAGGGATATTTTTACCAAACAGAGGAGAAGTTGTGGACAAAAACTGATAATGAGTTGAAATAATTTATCTGGGAGGGAAGAAGGCAAGAGTTAAGTGGGAAAAGTTGATCCTTCCAATAGAACAAGGTGTTTTAGGATAGCCTAATATGAAGGGATATTTTAGAGTTACACAGTTATGACTCCTATTAACACAAGTTATACATAATTCAATGTGGGAAAGGATGACAACGAAGGGGGGGGGTCAAGAAATAAAGAAAATGGAATTCTACATGCAAATCCTTAAGGAGAATAACAAATCATACAGATATATTCATAAACTAGCAAAAAAAAGTATTCCAAGAATTGAGCCAACATAAAAATGGAGAAAGGAGATTTCGCCAAAAGGATGGACTTCAAGTAGGGATACAGAAAGTAGGCAAGAGGGAACTGGAATTTACTAGAAAAAAAACTGGCAAAAGAACCAAGGTACTGGGAGCAAATAACTAGGGAAAGGTAATTAAAGAATGGGAAAAGGCCATGATGATGATGTTCTGCACTGCAGGTTACAGATCAATCCCTTGTAAGGAAGGCAGAGTATAGGCAAAGTGAAAGGGATAAGGCAAAGAGAACAATAACTGAAAAACCTGTCCTGCTAGAGTTTTTCATTGAATCTACAAATGCAGTCGCTATTAAAAACAGGATAACTAGCACAGTATACAGAAATGTTTTACAATAAGACATAAAATAATAGAGAAAGGGAGGAAAAGAAAAAAGGGAAAATTGATAGTTTTGAGTGAAATGAATAAGGGAAACACGAGCACAGAAAATAAAAACAATAAGCAATACAAGGATTTGACAAGAAAATGATTTTGTGTATCCTTAAGAAGACATGGAGGACAGGAAGACAGAGGTAGCAATAGAAAGACAAAAAGGGTTTGAAGATTTTTACGAATGTCTTCTGGAGATTATTACTGAATAGGTTCCCAGTAAAAGCCAACAAAGTACAAACGGAAAGATGATACAATTATTTTAAGGTAGAAAAAAACTGGACAAATTTTTTAAATGTTAAAAAAATAACCAATACGGAAGTAGACAGGAAACATGAAAATAGATGGGATAAAATGTTTACGAAATTCAACGAAAACGCTGATACAATGATAGAATGGAAAAGCCTCTGATTTATAACACAACAATCCATCATCAGAGAACCACAATACTCTAATACATCAACAGCAAAGCATTCGGTTTACCAACCTTCTTCACTGCTTTAACATTTTACATCCATTTTAAAAAGAGCAGAGTAAGTACAACATGACCAGAGCCATCCAATCACATCATACTATTAAACAATTACATTTTAAAAAATGATATAAAACCTCAAAATACATGTTGTTGTATTCTTGTAAGGACTGGTGTAATGCTGACCTTGTTATTTACACCTGGTTTGTCAGCATGAAGTCATGTTATCCAGTCATATTCCTTATTCTCAAGATGATTATTTAGACCACCACCCCTTCCATCTTTATATACACTATTACTCTAAAGGTAAAACTATGGTCAGCACCGTTATCCAGAATATGCTTACTCAGTGCATTTTTATCATTTTTCCTTCTGATCTCGGACTTATGTTCTATAATTTGATTATTCAATTTCCTTGTTGTTTTCCCTACAGAAAATGATTTTCATTTTCTACAGGTAGCCAAATAAACCACAATTTCACTATTACAGGTTGCTACACAAGAAAATTTATATAACCAACCAGATGTTCGGTGGATAGAAATTTCACTATCTATTTTTTCTGTATCGGTACAATACCTAGAGGCCGTACACCCATAGGTCCCATACTTATGTCCTATTTTATTAGATGTTAAACTCAATCTTTTGTATCATAATTTTCTTTTAAGATTTTTTTAAATTCCTATAGGAAAAATGTGGTTTATCTTCTAGTATATCATGTAGTTCAGGTAGGGCTAGAAGAATCATCCAATTCCTTTCTATAATTCTCTGCATTTCATTAGATATCTAACTACTTATAATGTGAGAACAAATGTTATTTTTCCTCACACTTTTTATTTCACTTCCTTGACCAAAAATTGGTACTACTATACCTCTAGCTAAATTTATTTTCTCTACCATTTCTAATAATTCCTTATGATTATATCCAATACTAACAAATTCTTCTACCATATTGTTAATTTGATACTGAAACATTATTTCATCGGTGATTCACTCTACTTACTCTAAACTGCTGCTGCTTCGGGCACGGCGCGACAAGAAAGACTGAAGAAAATGGCATCGGATGCATCTTGTATACCCCTGGCGCACTGACGTCAGGGAAGAGGCGACAGCAACCGACACCGGACCAAGACTTTGGAACTCTGGCCGACTGCGGGACCGCCTGACGGCAGGATAACCCAAGTGTAATGACTGCAGCAGTGTAACATGATGAACATCTGAGCTTTTATAATCCCCTTAAAGACATGGGGAGGGTGCATACTTCGATGAATATATCTGTTGACTTGTACGTCTTTTTTTTTATGTATACTCGTCTGAACTATGTTCCCCTTTTTTTCTAATTGTACATCCAAAAATACTATATTATCCAATGACTAATTCATTTTAAACTTAAAAAATCTTGTAGTACTATTTAAATATATTACATATTGTGATAATTCTTCTGCAGTCCCATTCCATATGAGAAAGCAGTCATCTAACTTGCATAAAATTCTTCTTTCTCATTTAAAACATTTTCATGAGGAGCACATAGATTCTATACCATCGGGTAAAAACCATATGAAGGAACTCTATATGCCTAGTCCAATCGGGGTCGCAAATGCGATTCCAACTGAACCTGCCGGAGGAAGTTAATATCTAGACTAGAAGCTTGTCACGAGGGCATGTATGACATGAACAGTCCCCAAACGGGCTGAAGAGGAAGGGAGACAGTTTGTTATAAAAACCGAAAAAGACAACTCAAAGGTAGTTCAAATACGTGAAGGTATTTTGAACTTAAACTAAGTTATATAATGCACATATATCACGGTTAAAAAAGGGACTTGAATTTATACCTTGTGCTAATGATGAAATAGTTGGTGCACTGACAGATTTAAAAATTGTTACCAGAAATTTGAATTTGAAGCTATTTAAATGTAATAATGAGGCTGGTAGTATAGAATGTAGAAAAGAGTGTAGTATAGAATGTAGGAAAGAGTGTATCTGTGCCTATAAGTAACCCCATTGTCTCTGCTTTTCATGACGTTTGTTAAAAGGAAATTAGATGTTTGTATGACAAAAGTAAAGCATAAAAAATATAATTTAACATATAATGAATATCATGCTATGAAAGAGCTTGAAAATTATACAGATATAATAATAAAGCAGGCTGACAAGGGGGTGCGATAGTTTTGATGAAACGAGAAGACTACATGGAATCAATGTATGCTCTTTTAACTGATGTTAATGTTTTTAAAAAAGTGACAATGGCGGATGTTAAAAGTATTATTGTGGATATAAACATGATACATTTATGATATGCAGTTAAATGTTGAAATTGATTTTGAATTATTTACTCTTTTTTTTACAGTACCAAGCCCATGTACACCACAAAAATATGGGATATCGAAGGTACACAAGTCAACTGATAGGCCCCCAATGAGACCTACTGTCACAGGAGGGGACTGGATCACATAGCATATGTCGGTATACCTTCAAAAGTACCTTTCAAAATATTTAAAATTATGTAATGAAGTGATAAAGGATACTACTGATTTTTTAGTAAAATTAACAACATGGTATAACAACAGGGCGGTTGAAAAAGAATATATTTTTGTAATAGTACATATAACCTTGCTATTTATTGTGATACCAAACGAATATGGTATCACAGCAATACGTGAATTTTTGATTCATGAGGCAAAGGTAGAAGTAATGGATATTGATAAAATCTGTTCTATGCTGCAAATTGTATTAACAAAAAAATGTTTTTTTCTTTGGTGAAGAACTATTTTACAGCAGACAGGTGTGGACATGGGTACGCCCGTAGCTAACACCTATGCCAACTTGGTGCTACATCAATGGGAGAGGATGTAAATGGTAATGAAAATGTTTTAAATGAGAAGGTAGAATTTTATGTAAGGTTTGTAGATGACTGCTTTCTCATATGGAATGGGACTGCAAAAGAATTATCACAATATGTAATATATTTAAATAGTACTACAAGTTTTTTTAGTTTAAAATGAATTATTCATTGGATAATATAGTATTTTTGGATGTACAATTAGAAAAAAAAGGGGAACATATTTCAGATGAGTATACATAAAAAAAGACGTACAAGTCAACAGATATATTTATAGTCAAAGTATGCGCCCACCCCATGTCTTCAAGGGGATTATAAAAGCACAGTTATGAAGAGTAAGTAGGATGACTACCAATGAAATAATGTTTCAATATCAAATTACCAATACGGTAGAATAATTTGTTAGTAGTGGATAAAATCAAAGAATTATTAGAAATGGTAGAGAAAATAAATTTAGCTAGAGGTAAAGTAGTAGTACCAATTTTTGGTCAAGAAAGTGAAATAAAAACAACTGTGAGGAAAAATAACATTAGATATCTAACTACTTATAATGTGAGAACAATTGAAGTGCAGAGAATTATAGAAAAGAATTGGACGATTCGTCTAGCCCTACCTGAACTACATGATATAAACAGAAGATAAACCACATGTTTCATATAGGAATTTAAAAAAATCTTAAAAAAACTATGCTACAAAAGATTTTAAGAGTTTAACATCTAATAAAATAGGACAGAAATATGGGACCTATGGGTGTATGTCCTGTAGCTATTGCACAGACATAGAAAAAGTACATAGTGAAATTTTTATCCACTCAACATCTGGTCGGTTATATAAAATGTTCTTGTGTAGCAACCTGTAATAGCGAAAATGTGGTTTATTTGGCTACCTGTAGAAAATGTAAATCATTTTATGTAGGGAAAACAACAAGGAAACTGAAGAATCGAATTATAGAACATAAGTCTGAGATCAGAAGGAAAAATGACAAAAATGCACCGAGTAAGCATATTATGGATAACGGTGCGGCCCATACTTTTACCTTTAGAGTAATAGATAGTGTGTATAAAGATGTAAGGGGTGGTGATCTAAATAATAGTCTTGAAAATAAAGAATATGACTGGATAATTAGACTTCATGCTGAGAATAAACCAGGTATAAATAAGGGCAGCATTAAACCAGTCCTTACAAGAATAAATGTATTTTGAGATTTTATAAATGTAATTGTTTGTTTAATTAATAGTATGATGTGATTGGATGGCTGTGGTCATGTTGTACTTACTCTGCTCTTTTTATAATGGATGTAAAACGTTAAATGTTGTTTAAGCCCTGAATAAGGTTGGTAAACAGAAAGCTTTGCTGTATTAAAGAGTATTGTGGTTCTCTGACGGTGGATTGTTGTGTTATATAAAATGTTTACAACAATGTTTAACATTATTAAAGATGATGTAATGAACTGCTGCATAAAGTAAGGAATGGTGAAAACATTACAAAGGAAGGAGATGAGATGAAGAATGGAGAAATTATTAAAAGCTGATTATTGCTCTTGTTAAAGAAAACATATATAGTTAAATGGAGATGTATGATGAACAGCTAGTACACAAACCCAAGTCTTAAAAATACTATTAAAAGCTAAAAATACTGCATTGATGGGTCCTGACAATATCCTTGGATGCATCTTTAGCATGAAACAGGACTTGCCCACACCTCTAACACTGCTCAATCTCAGCCTCCACACAGGTTTTGTACCAAGTGAAATGAAGAATAGCTAGAGTCATTCCCCTGCATAACAGAGGACCTCTCACAGACCCAAACAATTACACACCCACAAGTCCAACCAGCCTCATATGCAAAGCCATGGAGAGACTTATCATGGAATTAATCAGGACATAGGGAGTCTCCAAACACTCACCGGTCTCAGTTTGGATTCATCAAGGGCAGGTCATCCTTACTCAACTTCCACCAGAACTTCACCAAATATAAAAATCCATGAGCCGGATTGACTAAAACGAATAACCTTTAATGCGAATAAAATAATAAAATGAATGGTCCTTCAATAGTAAGCCCGATGAGCGCTTTCGACTATTGTCTTTCTCAGACTGTTATAAATAGATTGGGACCAGCAATTCTTTTATAGTAGATTCATTCCTTGATTAACCAATCATCGTTTATAGGACATGTATTAACTGCCAATCACAACTCATGTTCATACATCAAATTGGACTGGATCCTTATTATATATTTTAAAAGAAATACGATCCTCAATAAAGAAACACCATCTTATAATACTATCATTATTTTTAAGAAGAATATAGGTTAATAATAAATTTGAATGACTCACACATTGAATCATAGACAAGGTCCAATCAGAAGGAGCAACATAACACCTCATTTGCATATTTTTGAAAAAGGCAGGACACAGAAATTCCGGTCCCAGAATATGCTAATTTGATGTATGAAGCAAGTAGTCAAAATTCTTTTAGATAAGAATGTCATTTGGTCTTGACAAATGTACAAAAGCAACCTTTAAAGCAGGCAAGCTGCAGCACAAAGAAAATATCAGTTTGGGACAAGAATGTGATATAAAAGAACTTAAGCAAGAGGGATCGTATAAATATTTGGGAAATGATGAAGGATCAACAATAGAACATGAACAAATGTGAATTAAAAAAACTTACTAAGGAACATTTTAGAAGACTTAAATTAATCCTGAAAACAGCGGTGACATCTAGGAACAAAATGCAAGCTATAAACAGATTTGTTCTTCCTGTCCTAACTTATAGTTTTGGAGTGACTGACTAGCTCCAAAAGATGTTGAGTAGATGGGAAAACAAGGATGCTTCATGCTCAAATGATTTATAAAAATCAGTGCAGAGCAAGATTATATATTCCTCGTTCCAAAGGAGGCATGGGCCTCCTTGAAATTGATTACATGTGTAAGTCTGCAATCACAGGGCTGAATACATACCTGCTGACCTCACAAGACCCAAACATAGTGGTTTTAAAACATGAGAAGATTAAATCTAAAGAAGAAGCATATTGGCGTCAATCAGGAATGGAAATCAAACCAGTAGTAGACAATAAATAAATAAACAAAGAAACAAACATACATACACACACACACACACACACACACACACACACACACACACACACACACACACACACAGTGAAGGATCAGATGAGAAGGCAAGAAATGTGGAAAATGCATAAATATAGTTGCAAGTATAGAAAACTCCTGGAAGAACTTCATGTAGATCAGGACTGAATGCAGGAATGGTTAAGGAGATGAAAGGTTAACAGTGGTGGCCCAATATAGTGGCCCACGTACAAACTGGTTTACACAGTCCATTGTGGGAGAAACAGACAAATGTAGGCTTTTTAAAACATAACTGGAAACAGTTGCACACCTTGTTGCTGGTTGTGACATAATAATGGCAGAAGAACTGTATAATGAAAGGCATAATAATGTGGCAACACTATTGCACTGGGGATTGTGCAAACACAACAGTGAAGTAGGTGAAAAATACTGGAAACATGAGCCACACAAAGCATCACAGAAAATGATGAAGTCGACATAACATGGGTCACCCATTACCAACTGTTCAAAAGATAGATGCAAGAAAACCAAGATATAGTGGCCCACGAAAAGACAAAAGTAGCAGTGATCATTGGAAATTGCTACACCCAGTGACTACAGTGTCTTGCGTACAGAGAGAGACAAAGTCATAAAATATCATGATTTGCAGGTAGAAATGAAAGCAATGTGGAAGAAAGATATCCAGATAGTTCCAACAGCAACAAGAGCAATGGGTCTTAAAAAAAGAAACTACAATCATATTTAAATATGCTACCAATACATGCAACTTCATACAAATTGCGGAAGGAGTCATTACTGGGCACACCGAGTGCTGGGAACAGCACTTCTAACTTGCATCAAGGACTCAAGTTCATGAAATTAGTATTGTTTCATACTTTGACTTAAGAATGGGGTCCATTGCCATTATGGTATTAGTAACCCCAAAGATTTGGAGAAATATAAAGGCTAAAAATATTACATTCATAAAGCAAAAGACGCATTCTAAGAACTAAGGAAATATGAGAATGGAGAAAGGAGATTTTGCCCATAGGGATGACCGCAACTAGGGGTACAGAAAATAGGCAACGGGACTGAAATTAAGTGGAGAAACTTGGCAAAGGAATGAAGACACTGGGAGCAAATAACTCAAGCAGGACAGGTAACAGAACGGGATAAGGCCAAGACAATGTTTGGATTGCAGGCTAGAGACTACCTTCTCTATCAGGTATTGATGTCAGAGTACAGAAAGGAACAAAGGAATCTTTAGGAAAACACCGGATCTGCTTCTACAAAAGCAGCAGTTAACGGAATAAATCAGTAACAGCATATAAAATATTGTGCAATTTATGAATAAGACGTTAGAAGAAATTGGGAAAGAGCAAACTATAGAAGTAAATGGAAGTTGTGGGAACAACACATGCATAATTATGTTCAGGAGGAGTGAAGGCAGGTATCTACCAAATTTTGTAATGTTGGACCAATGACAGCAGCAAAGAAAATATACTTGATGTATATTGTATTTAAATGGAAAAGTGTTAAATGGTTCGTTTTCTTTTCTGTTCATTTGCATTTGTCTTAATTTAATGTTTAAAAAACTCACTTATAAAAAATGAAGTGAAACTTAAGAGAAGGCAAGAACTGAATAATTTATGTTATGGTAGAGTTAATAAACAGGATCAAATTTCTGAAAATTCTAACAAAAAAGAAACACTGCTATCTATTTTCAGTTTTGCCTGCTAATTACATATACCATCTCCAAGACTACACTGCATTGAGGAAAACGGTAAATTTCCCGATCCTCACTGTACCATGATCTCCACCCAAAAGCTTCGGGTTTTCAGAAATTCGATCATATCTCACCGATATGAATTTCAAGTTTCTGAAACCTCGAGCTGCAACACAGATACATCCATGTATGCATATTAATTATTTATATATATATATAAACAAACATACATAAATATGTATATATATTTATTTCATATATAAACATACATAGGTTCATAGGTTAGTACTAGGCCATCGGCCCTAGATCCTATGCAAGCCTAGCCATAACAATTCCCTAGATATTTCTTCCCACAATATTTACTTCTCTGGACCCGTCTAGCAGGGCGACTGACATGATCCCCGGGGTGAATTTCTTATCTCCCATCCAATCATCCAGGTTCCTTTTGAAGAGGGACAATGGAGCACTCTGCTAGACATGTATGGGCAGTCTCTGGGTCAGGAACCTATCCATCCAGCATGTTTCGTTCATTGTGATGACAAGGTTTAGATCCCTGGAGCGTGTGGCTCAGAGGGATTGGGATTTCTTTAAGTGGAGCATGTCCAACAGCTCAGGGTTTGACATGGCCTTGTATGTTAAGCAGAGATCGCCTCCGAGTAGACGATATGCCACTGAGTATAACTGGAGTTTTTTTTTTTTTTAAGACGGTGAGCATATGGCATCTGCTTTAGGCCTGTGATTCTTTTAGTGAGGTATTTCTGTGGCCTTTCCAGCTGTTGCAGATGTCTTGTGAGGTACATACCAAACGGGGCATTATACTCTACAATGTGTCTAATGAGGGATGAGTACAGTGGGACAATGACCTCCTTTTTTCCTGGATGAAAAGCCCTTAGTGATGAGGTGTGCCACATAGAAGGCTTTCCTAACTGTTGTGGCGATGTGGTTATCGAAAGTGAGACCACTGTCCACCTGTGTCCCTAAGTCTCTCATCACACTTTCGATGTTTAGTGTCCTGCCACCTATGTGGTAATTCATGGGTACATGTTTTTTTCCAAAGGGGATAACTATACATTTCTTGGCATTAAGCTTCAGACCATGGCTCTGGCACCAGGCATCTGTTTCTGTAAGGCCCTTTTGTAGAATATCCACATCATTTGGGGATTCAATAATGGCTCCCACTTTGCAGTCATCTGTGAACTTTTTTAGCCAGAGTCCATTAGTGTTGGCCTGTACTTCAGAGAAGTAGATGCCAAACAAGAGTGGTCCCAGGACTGAACCCTGAGGCACTCCACTTGTCTGGAGCTAGATTTGGAGTCGGCTACTTTTACATTCTGGGTTCTGTCGGTAAGCCAGTTGGAAACCCATCAAGTGATGTAGGGATTTATGCCCAGCTTAGTAAGTTTATCTATGATTATAGAGTGGGGGGTGGTGTTGAAGGCCTTGGCGAGGTCCAGATAGGCTGTGTGGACCGCCTTACCCTCGTCCACAGCTCTAGAGACTGATTTGAAGAAGTCAATCAGATTCAGGAGACAAGATCGGCCCTTCACAAACCCAAACTGGGAGAGGTCCAGTATGTGAAGGTTGCCAATGTCTTTGTTTATAAGTTCCATGATAATACGTTCCATGCCCCTGCAGATCAGGCTTATCAGAATGATGGGACGGTAGTTCCCGGGATCCAAGGCAGATCCTCCCTTGTGGAGTGGAATAACTGTAGCTGTGCGCCACTCAGCGGGCACAAAACCTGAGGTGAGTATATGATTAAACATGACATTGCCAATTTCCATTGGAGTCCCTCAGGGCTCTATTCTTGGTCCACTTCTCTTCTCCCTCTTCATTAATGATCTTCACTCAGTAATCCCTCAAGCTACCTGCATTCAATACGCAGACGACTCTACCATTATTTGTTCAGCATCTTCTTCTATAGATCTAATCTCACTAACTCAAAATATCTTCAATACAGTAGAAACATGGTTTACTAGACGGTACCTCCTTCTAAATGCCAAAAAAACTCAACTTCTTCTCTTCACCCCTACCTCTCGGACCTCCCCTTTAAACTTCACTATCACTTCAAACAATGCCACTGTCATCTCTCCTGACACGACAACTAAACTGTTAGGAATAACCATTGATAATAATCTCACTTTTGATCAACATCACCATTAAATCAGTTAACAGAAAAATAGGATCCTTATACCGTATTAAACTATTTCTAACCCCATCTACTAGAGCTAAAATTGCCCACTCCCATCTCATATCAACTCTCTTTTACGTCTCTCCTATTTTCACCAACCTCAAGAAAGCTAACCTAAACAAACTAGCTGCTTGCTATAACAGCATTGCCCGCTTTGCCACTGGTAACCCCTTTAGAACCCATCACTGTCTTAATTTGAAACTTTTAGGCTGGCTAGAACTACAAAATTATCTTATAATCTCACAACTTACTATTCCCCACAAAATAATGTACCAACCTGACAATACCCCTATACTCTCACAACTTTTAATCCCTTACAATAATCTCAACTCCCTTCGTTCCTCTTGTAAACTCTTGACCAGATCAATAAAGTCTAACAACTATGTCGGCGACTCTTTATTCACTAATACTGTTGGAAGAAGATGGAATCTGTTACCTAGTGATATAACACTGATCACATCTTTTCCTCTTTTCAAACAAAAACTCAAGCTTTTTGGACATTTACTTTTTTATTCATTTTTTTACCAAGATGTCTTCTTTGTTCTATTTGTTTTTGTGGAGCTTTTCTCCCCGGGCCTCTACTGAAAATGGAAATATATCCGGCTAGACTAGCCCGGTCAACAAGTGTAAAATAAAATAAATAAAAAATGACACTTAGGTGAGGTGCCAGTTCATTTTGTAGTTCATGTAGTGCACATCCTGGGATGTCATCTGGTCCCATGGATGCTGTATTCTTAAGCTTTGGAGAGTGCTGTTTCTACCGGTGTGGCTGTGATTATCGGAATTTGGCAATCTTTTGGTATTGAGATGGGCCCCATATTATATATATATATATATATATATATATATATATATATATATATATATATATATATATATATATATATATACACACATACACACATTATATACACACACAAACATATATATATATATATATATATATATATATATATATATATATATATATATATATACACACATACATACACACTATATATATATATATATATATATATATATATATACATATATATATATATATATATATATATATATATATATATAATTATATATATAATTTTATACACATATATATATATATATATATATATATATATACATACACACTATATATATCTATACATATCTCTCTCTATGTATATATCTGTACACACGCATATATAGACAGCCCAGAATCCTGAACGTTATTTTCCCAGAGACAAAAATAACAAAAAATTTAAATCCAAAACCAGACTTTTTCCCAGGGCATGTAAACACTTGCCCAAAACTACACAATACACACCGTACCATCTGAAGCCCACACATATTATATACATACACACACACACACCAACTCCAGGATCACGGTACAGTGGGGAAAACGGCATATTTCACCAAGATAGACAAGTGTTTACTTGCCCTGGGAAAAAGTCCGTAGTTTCAAGATTGTGAACTTTCAATACATCAAGGTAGGTACCACACCTACCCCCCACGTGAAAACAATGGGAAAGTTATAAGGACTCGTTTCTTCTTACTGTTTGTTTTACAATCAGTTTTACCATTTTGATACGCTTTCAATGTTGGCGGGGGGAAAAAAAAAACATACACAGTCACTTCATTATTGTAAAAGGAGAAAACTGAAGTTTTAAAGTTGAATCCCTAAAATTTAGTGCATGCTGTAATGCCACTTTTGAATAACTGTGCTCATGAGGTTGGTGGGGGGGGTTTCTTAATTTAGCAGAACGCACCATAACTCAGAACTCTCACAAAAAGAGAGGTTTGCATTTTTAATTTTAACAGCAAGCATTCGTTACTTATAAAAATTAGCTTTTCTTTACCTTTATAAGGATGACGTTTTGGTGGGATCAAATATACTAGTAGAAATCCTTAAGAAGGACTTTCCTATCCTTTGACATGAAAATGCTCACTGCATACCTGCATAATGGTGTAGAGTCATACTGGCTTCAGCACAGCAAGAATGGGCACCATCAATCCATATTTCTCTTTAACTTAACTCTTAACGGCATTCTGTAGTACTATTATTATTTACTGATTCAACTGGTAAATGAGCTAAACCAAACGACCCTTTTCACTCAAAATACGTCAAGGACAGAATCCAAAAATAATTCATTAACAAGCAAGTACACAGACACTATAAAAGTAATAAAATGCCAGCAGGCCAGCAAGAGCATGAATACAAAACAAAATGACCCAACAAAGAAAATTCTGTGCAGGTTTATAGACAGCTGCCTTAAAACAGGAGTATATTGATCACAATACAGCTTCGACAAGAGTACACTAGCTTACAAGGTACAAAAGTGGTCACCAACAGGTTTTCCTTCTTAAACCAATGTACATCTTTTCCTTCAAATGTGTAAAGATGTTCCAGTTTGTGAGTTATTATGCATACCTTTTAGCAAAAGGAAGAGACCAGCTTGTTTTTCTCCTACTGTTATCCTACTTCACTTGCTTTAATTCTTCTACCTAAATGCTTTTTAAAACAATTCAAATAGAAAATTCTGCTACATAAATACTAAAATGCAATATTTAGAACTTAAGCTTCTCATGGATATGTTCCACTGGACAGCAAGAGTGCATGCAGTGAACAAGTAATAAATTGTACAGGAGAGAGAGAGAGGCAGCCCCTCTTTAAACCTTCATTATAGGAAGATGTGCCCCACTTACATGTTCTGAAATCATGTTAGCATGGAGAAATGACATTGAGTATTACACCCATCTATGATATGGCAAAACGTCATAATAACGATGTATTAACAGAGAGCTGTGGGGTTTTCTAACAGTTACATCTACAAAACAGCCCTTAGACAAACAGTACTTATCCAATTAAAAAAATATATATATATATATATATATATATATATATATATATAATAAACAAAATACAGTCCGCAAGCAGCTACAAAATATAAGTACTGTATTTACTTTATAAACTCATACACACACTCAAGTACATACATATAAATACATACATACTCCTAAAATTCAAATCTGCCAACATTCCATGTGGAGACTTCCACCTCCCACTCTGCATTCTTATTCATACACACACCAGCCATAAAACTGCAGAGACAGTGGAACATCCATCAGGGGTGAGAAAAAAAAAGGTACTTCGGCTACTATGATCATGCTATATTGATGGGAAAAGCAGAATCATTTAGGGCTGTTAAGTTTAGTATGACAAAAATCAACCACTCATCAACTTGCATAACTCCCATAAACACTCACATGCATACATAAACACTAACATGCATACATATTTTATATATATATATATATATATATATATATATATATATATATATATATATATATATATACACACACACAGCAAACATAGCCAAACATACTCGAGTACATTTTTTCTGAGTATTACTGGTAAATAGCGAGCTTTTCTTTTTTTTTTCAAACCACATGCCTGCAGCTAAATTAATACCGCTGACATGATGTACGCAGAAAGCTAACAAACAGGACAGCTAACTTTTAAACAATGCATTCAATAGTTTTAGAGCTGAATGATGCATACATTTATTAAGTAAAAGAAGAATATTTTGGGAAACGCAATCTTTTTTTAAATACAAGGTTGGGGGTGCGAGAGCTCTAAAACAGAGTGATCTGGATATACTCTCTCTCACACACATATATATATATATATATATATATGTATGCATTTTTGTAGATGTTAAGGCTACCAACAAGATCTTAAAAATATTAATAACTGGGTGATAGCTAAATTACGGCTTGAGAAAATAAGACGAGTCTCGGTGCAACTACGTGAACGGTACAGGGTTTCACCAAGGACAAAATATATCATGGAACGCTATATATATAAAAAAAACAAGCAAAAACTCGTTATGCACTGCAGATTAGGGCCACACACAACAAACACAGCTTAGCATTCACAGATCCCTTTAAGGGAGGACTGGCGCGAGGCATTGGAAGCACATGCTCAAAACAAACAACACTGTTTGACTAAAGCAACGAAACATGGTCCTACTTACCATCGGGAGGTAAAGGCACCTCCATGCCTGCATTGATACTTTAATCCACCACACTCCCAGAATGACACTACTTACGTTATCCTATTACTAACAATCTATTCCAGCTTCGTAGTGAAGCTAACCGGAAGTACCTGGATTAGCTGGAAAATGTTTTGTTTCACGACAGTGCGTTCAGGTTATGGTTAAGTTTACGGCAACGGCCAGCAGGAGTATGTATGCTGTAAGAGTAGTAATTCGTAGTGTTTTAAGACCTTTGGGGCTTGCCTTGTATCTGTATTTTAGAAAATGGCACTGTAATAATTGCATATAATTACGGGTGAGGCTCTGCGTCATCACACTTTTTTTTCTGGCAGTGAGCAGAATCACAGTTGTCATTAGTAACCATGTTGTTTCAGAGAGGTACATTTGTGCTAACTATGGCGAAATTGAAGTGTATTAACCCACTTGAATGTATTTTCTTTCATAACAGTATTCGGTTGTCAAGATGCTTGTGGAACATTTGAATGGGAAGGCCATTCGTGTCATTATTGTGCTTACTAAATGCTCTGTTTTTGACATGGACTTACCGTTATATTTGCATTGCGTGTCAATCAAGGCTTCAACCTACCCCTAAAACTCTATTATAAATATGTAGGCGTAATTGAAGTGTATTAACCCACCAGATGCGCAGTAGCAAGCCCCGCCCAAACCCCTCCTGCGAGCATTTTGACTGCACCGCCCACCGTTTGATTGAAACACAAGGTAATATTTGCAATATCACTTACATTTGATGCCAGTAGAATGTTTATACTTACTAAAGATGTTGAGTGTAGGATATAGTAAGGTGCTTCCATTTTGCAATATGTAGTAGTGAGCATGTTTGTAACTAAATAATGTATATAAACATCGCGCTGTGTATTACTGTACTGTAACCGAATCGAGTCCCTGGCGCTAGCCAGTAACAGGCATATCATGTCCTGCAAAAGACACAATAAGTGGAACACTTACATACAATTTATTAATAACTTCGGGGCAACACTTATAACGCGCACACAATGATCACCCATGTTTCTTAATGAGAACACAGTTTTTAAAGAATTAACACACACATCATGTGGAAATATCAGTTTCTATTTGCAAATGAAAACAGTCTGTACAAAACATATGCATTTATACGTTTGTAGTAACTGGGCAAGCTTTTCTGTTTTCTTATATTGCAGCACAAAATAATAGATGGGGACGAACATGCACAAGCAAACACGTTGGTTGCTTCATAAATATCTCATTACTGGCAGTTGATGAAGTGACCGCAAGTTCTAGCACAGCTGTCCCCCATTTTGCCTCCAACTTTTGCTATGTTCCTCGTAAAACGTTTGTTTTGTGGTAAAATCAGTGAGGATTACCTAGTTGATTTAGTCAATAATAAATCATCCACAGTTTTGGATCTTATGTGCCCAGCCCTCCAATTGTACTTTTAAGCTAAGAAGTTGACAGTGAGTGCAACATAGACACAATCGTGATGTCTCTTTATCCAAAGACGAAGACATCTGATGAATATGAATATTTCCGGCTAAGAGCTATGGCATGCTGCGGGTATGTTTGCGGAACAAGGTAAACATGAAGATACACAAATCACTTTATATGTTTACTTGCCAGTGCTCCCTATTTCTCTTGGCAGATACTGAATTTTAGTGAAAACGATGTCGATCACGGCACATTGCCATTGTTAATCCCACCCTCCCGCATGTCAATCATGGCAGGCACGCTCATACCTGCACGAACTCGGTGGTGGGTTAATACACTTCAATTACGCCAATATGTATTCATGATATAAATTCTATAAACTTATTTATTAAATGTAACTTTTTTTAAGATTTTGACCTCATTTTTATTGCACATGTATTTATTATTATGGTATATTAATCTTGTATCTCAAATTAATTGATTAAAGGGTGGCGAAAGCCAAACACACTCTGGCTAGGCTTATAAGTGCCCAAGGGCAGATAGCCTAGTATCAACCTATGAACCTGTAATTTATTCCTCCAAAATTCATTGCTTATTACCTAGCCATCAAGTCTGTTCTATAAAATAAGGTAAATTCCATTGACTGAATTAACCATCTAAGTTCCCCAATCCTTATCCAAATTGAGACTCCTAGGGTATAAAGTGCCAAAATGCTATTAATTTAGTTTCTAACTTGATCAACTTCCGTTTAAATTCACACCCCACCCATAGTATGTTCTTCAGAGAGTTTTTTTGTTTATGTCTCAAATTCAAATAGCAAACAAGAAATATAATATATTATACATGAAGAATCAAGTAAATAATATTATTTAAATATTCAATATCAAATAATAAAATAAAACACGTATAAAAAATATATATAAGGCATCTGTAAAACATATGTAAAAATATATATGTGTGATATTTGGACATATGTATATCAACTATATCTATTTTATAATTGTAATATGTATAACATTCATGAGTTTGTTTAGTAATATGTATAGTATATTATATTAAAAATAATAAAAAATATGTCCAAAATGTGCTGGTTAAATAATGTAAAATAAAAATGAAAATAGGAATAGAAATATATGAACATATAATGGTGAGTGGAAGTATATAATTAACATAATAGATATATAAAAAGAATAATCAGGAATGTAAAAACAGTCTATAATATTAATGGGATATAATTATCACTAAAAACTCTTGATATACAGTTCATCTAGATGCTAAAACAGGTTTCAAACTAACAGTACTGTTAAGTCGAGGGGGTATATGGGCTCTTAGCCGCAATATCCATTCCAATTCAATATTCTCTAGATGGTTCATATTATTCCCTCCTAACTTAACGCGTTTAGCTATATCTATAACTCGGAAGTAAAAACTGTGATTGTGATAGACACTTATATGTTTAGCCAATGCATTTGTTAGTATAGACTTCCTGATTTCATAAATATGATTATATATTCGATTCTTTAATCTCCTTGTAGTTAAACCTACATAATATGCCTCACATTTAGTACATGTCGCTAAATATATAACATTAACAGTGTCACAAGTAGCTTGTATTTTAAAATAGTAGTCTTGATTAATTGCTGGTACATAAGGTTGCTGGTGCTGGTTCTCTCAGGAAATAATTTCCCTACTACTTCATCCCTACAAACCACAGGCCAAAGGTCATTCACTAACCCCCTAAGTACTTCAGAAGGGGGAGAGAATTTGTTCACAAAGAAAAGGGGTGCAACACCAACCTTCTCCATTTCATTTTTCCTAATAAACTTCTCATGTTGAATAGGATCACTACTTTTCCTTATATAACTTGCATTCCTTTTCAGCTTATTTAGGGCCCCACCTATATGTTCCATAGTATATCCACACTTGAATAATCTTTTTTTAACCAGATCAAATTCCCTATCCAACATCTTTTTATCATAAGTATTGGTCATAATTCTCCTAAACTCACCATAGGGAGGGGATTTTATCAAATGGCCAGGATAAGCACTACCAGCTTCCAAAAAGCTATCTGCAGCCAAATCCTTATGAAATGGTTTGTACTGCAAAATACCCCTTTCGTCTACATAAAATTCAACATCCAAGAATTGCATTCTGTTCCTACTAGTTCTATAAGTAAATTCCAAGCCATAGGTATTCCGACCAAGTAATTTCATAAATTGATCAAACTCTTCAATCTCCCCCCTGCACACAAAAATCAAATCAATGAACATTTTAAACAGTAAAAGACATGCCCTCTTTATCAGTAAAAGACCTGCTCTGGTAGATTTCTTAGTTGATTACATAATGGAAGCTTTCATTAAAAAGGAATAATTAGTAGGGCATATAAAATTATTACATAACTATAAGAATCAATCGGAGGAGGTTAGAAAAGATAGGTAAGAGAAACTAGAAAAGCAATTTACTTGGGAGCAATGCAAAGACATTAAGTATGCCTCCCAAATATGCATTAAAGGTTAGAAGATTTGGGACTTTTGCTTGGAAGTGTTTACTTGCTCATGTGTTGTCTGCAACTACTGCCTTTTGCTTGAATGTACTGTATTTACAGCCTGAAACCTAAACTTCATTTATCTAACGTCCACTGCTATGTCGTCGAACAGCCATGTGATAAATAGCCTTATAACTGAGTTAGCGGTATGCAGATAGGACTAAAAGGCAGCGACAGATAGTATTAATAATATCCGGACAGCATCATTTGCCTGTGAAAGCCTGTGTCTAAGCACGACATGCTTTTTGCTCCTATTTAGGTGCTAGTTGAATTCATAGCTGCTGATCGTAGACTACTTATCTGCTTGGTATAAAGTGTCCGTTTAATCAAATTAATACACTTTCTAAACTTTTCTAAATGAATGCTGTTTCAGCACTCGGTGTACAACCAGTAGGTTTCTGATAATATATTTGCCTTGCATAGTGCCGAACCCAGCCTGCTACTGGGGCTGAACGCCAACTGCGGCACCATCTACTTGTGCTCAATAGGTTGTTCTTGAGACTCTAAATGTTTATCACGTAATTTTTGCTCGGCATTAAGTGCTAGTGCAATACAAAGGCGCAGAGTACTCGAACTAGGGTGTACATTTCTAATGTTTCAGCACTCGATGTAGCCTGGTGTAAAACCGCTGGGTTGCAGATGTTATAATTAGCTGGCATAGTGACAAACCCATCAAGCTACAAGGGTTGAACACCAACCGCGGCAGCATCAACATGTATTCAATGAGTTGTTATGAGTCTTGTTGTTGTGTTCTTTCGGCTTTTCCCAGTTAGGGGTCACCACAGCGGAACTCCGGTCCGCTAATGATTCGCAGTAGATTTTTACCGACGCACAACCTTCAAGCGAAGGTACACCCATTCATGCATGTCTCCACACAGAAGACGCTCTAGCTGAGAATTGAACAGGACAACGTCTTACTGTGAGGTGACAATGCTACCGCAGCTCAGTGTTTATTATGTGCACGTACTCCGAGTAAGATTGAGAACTACTGAGATGTTTGTCTGCATTTTCTACATCTGTATTTCCTAATGATTCATGTGCTTTGTTTTTGACTGTGAAGTACTGAAATGTTTGATTGCATTCCCTGCATCTGTATATCTTAACTGTACTCCCCACCTACACTCTCTCAACCCTGCTTCTACCTATATGTAAGCTTGTTGCCTCTGCATCTTCCTACCTGTACCCCCCCACCTACACTCCTTATCCAGCTTCTTTCTAACTGTACCCCCCACCTACACTCAGCTGAAGTGTTGAATTAACTAGCGTGTATCTATCTGGCTTAAACTCTTGGAATATTTAAATACTAATTGTACCCTACCCTTAGCAAGCACTCTAGCAGCCTACTGCAGTCCTTTACCCTCCGGTTGCTTTTTCTTTTAGTCTTTCCCTAAAAAGCCTACTATATTCTGTGCCTCCCACCCCCATTTCACCACTAGGTGGCAGCAGACTCCCACTACAGTGCAACTCTTGCTTTCTTGCTTGCTTCCACTTCCTAACCAAAGCTACCATCATTCAGTACACCAAACCTAAATGTAAGGAAACTTAATAAAGGAGAAAGCCCAACTCTGCCCTATACCCCTGTATCAGACTAACTCCCACCCAAATATACCTCACTGTAGATTGTACACTGCCCCATTACAGAGCCCCAACAACTGATAGTTTCCTGCTGCTCTCACTCCTACCTGGCTCTTCCTGCTTCGTTCACTCTGCATGCTCTCTCCGCTCCCCTACCCTGCCCCCAATTTCCACCCACCCTCAGTGCCTCTACATTTATACCTGCCCTAAGCCCTCCCCACCACACCTAGCCTGCAGCTAACCACTCCCATCCACACCCTGCCTACAACTAAACACTCACATCCACAATCACATACTCACCCCACATACTCCATACACTGTGCTACCCCCTCTACACACATTAATACTAACCAGCCTTATCTCCCTCTACTGTCTAACATTCCTTACAAGTCTCTCTAATACACACCCATCTCTAAACCCAAAAGCCACCATCACTGACCTCCCTTAAACATCCACAGCTTGTAGCCTAATCTTACCTGAACTATATTGCTCTAAACCAAGCCATTATTTCAAACCATCCATACTCTCCACTCTTTCATACCAGCATCTCAAAAAAAGGCACCCCCTCAGCAACCCTTCCTTCCTATTCTCCATTCATCACCTCCAACACCTCTTCCTCAACTCCCTCTTTCAATCAGGCGACATTCACCCTAACCCTGGACATACCTCAGCCGGTCACCTAAGCAACAGCTCCACCAAACCCCAAACCATCCAGCTAACCACCTTCAGTGCACAAAGCCTTAGAAATAAAATCCCCAACCTGCATGCCTGGCTTGCTCACAACCAACCTGATATTACAGCCATCTCTGAGACATGGCTTAAATCTTCTATCTCTGACAATGAAATCCTTCCTCCTGGCTACAAAATCCTTTGCAGTGATAGAACCTGGAGAAAAGGTGATGGAGTGGCTATTATCTACCCATCCATCCATACTCTAACTCCATACAACCCCATCCCTACCTTCTCCAATGCCAAAATATCAGTAGGCTATTTAAAGCTTAATAACTGCAAATCTTTATGTATCTGCTCCATCTATATCCCCCCAGGCAATAATACCAAAACATTAGAAGACATACTATCCTAATTTAACTCCAATATAGTACTCAAAACCTATATCCTTGGTGACGTAAACATCAACTGGGCCTCCATCAACTTTAACACCCCATCCCAGTCAGACAATCTCTACATCTTCATCCATCTCATAAATCTTCCAACCAGGTCCAACAAAGATGGAACCTCTGGTACCATCATAGACTGGATACTCACTACCCACCCCCACCTTGCCTCTCAAGCCAGGTTTTTACCCGATCCTCTCAGCGACCACCTACCTGCCTTCATTTACCGCATATCCCCCACCCCCCCAATATATCACCAATATATCCTAACCCACAACTTATCCTCCTTCAACCCACAGACACTCTCAGAATGCTTGAAGCACATAGACCGGTCAACCCTAAAAACTCTCCCACTTGACGATGCATTATCCTATTTTAATAATACATTCCTAACCATCGTAAATCAACAGGCCCCCCTAAGATCCAAAAGAATCATATTAAATCCCTGCCCCTGGCTATCCCATGAAACTAGAAACATCATGCATCAGAGTAACAAAAAATGGAAACAATACCAAAAACAAAACACAACCAACTTCCTCCTAGAATTTAAACAACTACGTAACTTAGCCAATAAATTGATAACCAAAGACCACAAAAACTACTACAATAAACCAACCCATTCACTCATCCAATCCAAAAAGATTTTGGAGCTCCATGTCCTCCATCTTTCACCCAGGCAATAAAAGCAACCCATGCCCAGACCCTACTTTCTCAGATCTTCAAGCTGCCACTAATTACAACCACTTCTTCATTGATTGCATTGCAAAATTATCCTCCTCCTTCCCTGACCACTCCTCCTGCCCCCCCAACAGCAAGCCTCCTTTTTCCTCTCCCTTTACCCTCAAACGCATCCTCCCCCTTTACCCTAAAACCCATCCCCACAAACACAATAAAAAGACTTCTCCTCAAGCTAAAACCCTGTTGTAATGCACCAGATAATCTACTACCCTCCTTCCTCAAACAATCCGCTGAAACCATTGCCTACCCTGTATCTACTCTAATAAACAGATCTGTACAGAAATCATACGTCCCAACCATCTGGCGCCAAGCATACATCATTCCATTTCATATAGGCGGTAAAAACATAGACACAGCCAACTTCAGACCTATAGCCATACCCCCCCCCAAAAAAAAAATACTTGAAAAAACCATCCATGCACAAATCATGCAACATCTAAACCTAAACAAACTTCTCTCTCACACCCAACACGGCTTCCTCCCCGCCCACAGTACCATCACTGCCCTCCTTTCTTTTCTAGAGACTGTCAACCTAGCACGTGATAATGGCAAATATCTATCATCACAATTCTTAGACCTTTCAAAAGCATTCAACACCATCTCCCATCCCTTACTTCTATCCCAGCTCTCATCCTTACATCTCTCTCCCTCCACCCTTGCTTGGTTCACCAGCTGCATATCCAACCGCCAACAAGTCATCCAGTGGAAGGAATCTACCTCTCCTTTCCTATCCATACCCACCGGGGTCCCTCAATGTTCCGTTCTTGGTCCTCTGCTCTTAGGTTCATAGGTTCATAGGTTTATACTAGGCTATCTGCCCGAGGGCATTTATAAGCCTAGCCCATAGTTTTGTGGCTTACGCCACCCCTTTAGTTTGGAGAAACTATGCCCATTATTTTGCTGTGCCTCTGTCGAGCAGTGACACTGAGGTAACCCCTGGGGTGCATCTGCGATCTCCCATCCATTGGTCAAGATTCCTCCCGAACAAGGCCAGCGAGGTGCTCTGCCTCACACCTCTCCATCATCCAGTATGCAGACGACTCCATCATCTCCTCTGCCACTTCCCCCACTGAACTACTAATAAAAACCCAGCTTGCCTTCTCCAAAACTGAATCTTGGATGAAAGCCAATCACCTTGCCCTAAATGCCTCCAAAACAAAACTAATGATCTTTACCCCTACTAGAAATTCCACTTTAGACAGACATCTGTTCTGCATTACAAGCCACAATAAAACTCCACTAGAAATAGTCCCTTCAACCAAAGTGCTAGGAATCATTATTGATGAAAACCTAAAGTCTGACTCCCACATATACTCTACTATCAAAAAAAACTCCTCAGAAGATTGGTCTCCTGTACAGACAAATTGCTATCTCAGCCCCCCACCCGACAAACACTTGCAACTACCTTCCTCCTCCCATCCCTCATGTACGGCACTCCACTATTAAATAATCTCCAACTAGGCCTGCTCTCCAAACTAGAAGCCTGCTACCACAAAATTAGCAAATTCGCTACCAACTCCAAAAGTTCATCTCATCACTGCCACTCACTACTCAGCCTCAAATGGCTAGAACTCCCCAACTACCTTAGATATTCACCACTCACCACTACTCACAAGTTCATCTTCAAACCTTCTGACTGTCCATCCCTAGCCACAGCACTAATACCCTACACCCCCCCGCTCCCTAAGGTCAGAGAACCAAAATCTGCTTCAAGTACACAAAACCTGTCATCCTGCAGGCCACCGACTACTATCCTGCACAAATAGCCAAACTTTGGAACTCTCTCCCCTCTCACCTATGCAGTATATCTAACCATAATAACTTCAAAAGCCAGCTCTTCTTATACCTATCCCCCAAATGGGAATGTCCCTAATATGCTCCTACCTAAATTACTTCCTCAACCGACTATCGTCATACTCTCCTTCTTTGTTCTCTTACATAAGTATCTAATTGAGCTTTGTGTCTGTCAACCTGGTTTAACCTAATGCATTGATCTGAATATTGTACATTAAGTAATGTAATGTAACCTTACATATATGTAAACATAATGTAATGTATGTTTTTGTGGAGCTTTTCTCCCAGGGCCCCCACTGAAAATGGGCCAACTCGACCCAGTGGACTATCCCGGTCAACAAATGCAAATAAATAAAATAAATAAATAAGTGTTTGTGACACAGGCAAATTTACATTTATACAAAAGTAATTAAACTGTATTCATGTCCAACAAACTGGTGAACCAAACACAAAAAAAAAACAGTCCATGCTGGAGCAAGGAAACACCAGAACTAGACAAACAAGATTTATTAAATAACGTTTTAGTGCTTTCGTCAGAGTATAACCAAAGACTTCTTCAGAAACACCGTTACCAGCAACAATGCCTCCTTATATACCCCTCCTAAAAGGCAACATGTGACAAAAACAACCAATAAAAAAGTTTAAACCTTTAAAATAAAATGTGTCTGAAAACCCAAAACATGAGTTTAGCTTCATGGGTTTGGCTGTAGTTACCAAAAGTGCAAGAGGTGGCCCTTGGAATGACCTGATTGAATATAAAGAACTTGGATGGCAAATCAGGTTAAATGTTTGTGTGCACCCTGGCCTTAATTGTTCTTTATTGCTAGTGTGCTTAGACTTCATTCTTATGCCATGTGATTTAATTGAATATTGAATGTTAATTTTTACTTTTATGTGTTTGTAAATGGTGAAATTAATTTTACTTTAAATGTTTAAAACTTTTTATTGGTTGTTTTTGTCACATGCCTTTTAGGAGGGGTATATATGGAGGTGTTGTTGGTAATGGTGTTTCTGAAGAAGTCTTTGGTTATACTTTGATAAAAGCGCTAAAACCTTATTTAATAAATCTGGTTCATCTAGTTCTGGTGTTTCCTTGCTCCAACTTGGACAGTTTTTTTTTGGGGGGGAATTAAACTGTATTAACAAGTTCACATTTACAAACATTATACTTCACATATATTACTATATGTCATATAACCTAAGCAACATTACATACATTTTTCAATTCCTGCCCTTTCTTGTTAAAAAAAAAACTTCTGAACTCAACACCACGTCACACAACTGTTACCAAAAGGAATAACCTCCGTCGCTGTACCATAAAGGGCTGTCCTCCAGTTACCACTTAGATGTTCCACAAAGCATTCGTAAAGGAATGTCAGGCTGCAGTTAGACCATCGTTTTAATGCCACAAAAAATCACAAAAACACACACTGACATGAATAAAATACTGGTGATTGAGCGCGCTTTCGTATTTACATAAACACCTTCATCAGAATCACAAATTACAATAAAAATCCACCATCTTTTATATCCATATTACAAGCCCTTATTGGTTGGCTGATTAGTTAATAATTGATTAATTTCATACTATAAAAAATGTAACCCTTTGTTTGCATGTTGTATTTAGGTCCTATTTGATACATTTACCAACTATACATAAAAAGTGCCTAACCCAACATTAAAAAATGATGTTAATATATGGCAATGTTTGTTTTCTCCATATGAATATCCAAATATTAATTAATATAATATAAATGCAGGTATAAAGTAATAATATAAATGCAAATGTAAAATAAATACAATTATAAAGTGCAAAGTGCAGAACGACTATCAATCTATCTTTGTATTACATACAAAATTATAACAATAATTGTAAATACATCCAAAAGTACAAACAAAAATAAATATAAATTTAATTCCATTTGTCAACCAACTAAAATAAACTTGAAATACTGTAAGTTCAACCTATGTGCTATATTGTGTTGTTTCTTGTTTAAAACAGTTATTAATTAAATAAATAAATAATCAATATATAATATCATTATTATTAGCTATATTTATATGTTAAAATGTTAAAATATTACACTATTAAAATATTTGATCTTGGGCATAGGAGTTTTGTGTTTTGTATTAGTATAAATTTATATTATTTGTTTTTATTTTATTTTATTTTTGTTTCTATTTTTATTTTTATTTTGGGTTATTTGCCAAAAGCTTTAGAGCTGGTTTTATAGAAAGATGGTCATTCATCCCTTTAGGTCCACAGGCATCCAGTTTAAGCTGCCAAATTAATTCTCTATACTCTAATAGGGATTCCCAGTCTCCTCCTCTGTCATTCTTTTTCACTTCTTCTAATACCCAAAATTTAAAGTTGGCATTCTCACAAATATTTGTGTGTCTAAATAGGGCATTGTTCTCATTCTTCCTGGTAATGTCTCTCATATGCTCATAAATACGTTTTCTAAGTTGGCGTTCCATCTTGCCCACATAGTATAGTCCACAGGTTACACAGTAGGCAAGGTATACCACCCCCTTGGTGTTACATGTGAAATACCCTTTAACCCTAAGCTTACCTTCACATCCTTTCAAAAATATTTCTTTCTTACCAGAAATGAATGAACATTGCCCACATCTACCACATTTGTGTGTTCCAATCTTATTTGTCACCCCTTTATCTACCAAATTTTTCTTCTCAAATAATTTTTTGAAATTAAGATTTTTCCTATACGTAAATTTTAATGGTTGTTGAAAAATGGATAAACTATTAGACATCTTGGAAAAAATATTCCAAATTTCATGTATTCCTTTTTGTATCCATTCACATCCCTTATGGTAGGTAAAAATCAGTCTCGGGATTTCTTCATTTCTAATGTCTATATTTCTGACTTTCCTATTGTTTATCACAGTTGGATCACCTTTTAATAGGGGGGAATATTGCGTATTCCGTTTTCTCATTACTTCCCTTTTTACATTCTTAATTAGTTCTACGGGATAACCTCTTTCCATAAAAAACCTTGTATTTTGTCCATTTCGTACCTACACTCTTTGTTGTCACTGGTCATCCTAGAGGCTCTGACCATTTGCCCCTTAATAATGTTCCTTTTCAAATGTAGGGGGTGGTCACTTTGGAAATGAACATAAGTGTTTGAAAAACAACTTTTCCTATATACCCTTGATTGATATAGCTTGTCTTCTCTATTCTTTATGAGAGTTACATCTAGGTAATCAGCATACTCTATATTGTATTGATAAGTAAACTCTAAAAAGTTAGTAGTCTCATGTATATATTGTATGAATTCCTCAATCAAGGCTGTATCACCGTTCCAAACAATAAAAATATCGTCCAAGAATCGGAAATATTGTTTTATGTAACTCCAAAATTTGGATTTAAATACAAATTCGCGTTCCCAGTAGAGCATTATGATGTTTGCATAGATTGGGGCACAGGCTGAACCCATAGCCACCCCCCCAATCTGATGATATATGTCCCCCTGGAAATAAATGAAGTTGTTTTTCAAAACTACCTCGATGTATTCTAATACTAATCTAAAGTCTATATTATTTAAAAATTTAAACTCTATTAACATTTCCTCAAACCATTTTAGTCCGGTACTATGGGGTATTACTGAGAAAAGGTCTTTAACATCAATGGTAATAAACCCGTAATTGTCATCATAGGGAATAGTATTAAATTTCTCCAAAAAATCCCATGAATCTATTAATATATGTGGATAGTAATTATAAAACGGTTTGAGTTTGTTATCTACAAATATTGCTAATGTTTGTGTCTTAGAACATTGGGAAGTAACGATGGG
The DNA here is from genome assembly GCF_019279795.1 of Protopterus annectens. Taxonomy (NCBI): domain Eukaryota; kingdom Metazoa; phylum Chordata; order Ceratodontiformes; family Protopteridae; genus Protopterus; species Protopterus annectens. Next base: position 138,447,583 of record NC_056747.1, read on the forward strand.
CCTAAGTGGGGGATTTTGTACATCCTTGTGTATCTTGGGTATCCCAAAGACCTCAGGGATTACAGGTTTGGGTACCCTCAAAAATTTATATAAATCCAGGTCTATAACACCTTGCATCAAATTATCTTCCAAGTAATGATCGATTTTACTATACCAGATGTTCATCTCATTCCTTGATGCTATTTGATATCTATCCGCCTGGCTCAAAATCTCAACCATCCTATTGGTGTAGTCCCAGTGGTCCATCAAGACTACCCCACCCCCCTTATCAGGCTTCATGATTCTAATTCTTTCATTGTCCTGTAACATTTTTAACAGATACAGGTAGGGGGTGTAATTGAACCCATTGAACCCATTGAATTAAATGGATTAGAGATTTTAAGGAACCCCGATGTACATATATAATATGAATATAGTAGTGAAGGAACTTTCCCCATGTTGGAATTACATCTAGGATGTCCAGACAACAAAATAGATGGCAATGTAATTGAGTTAGGTGACAATATGGCAAATGATACACTTGAAAATGAACGAATTAATATGTGCAAAGTTTCTACATGTGATAATTTTAATATTTACAACTTCACTGATTTAGAAGTTACAATGGAATTTTTTAAGCTTTTCACAAAAGGGTTTTCATTTATACCCACACAGAAACCCAAAATTGAAAATATATTACTGGATATAAAGCTATTTGCGAGGAAGTTAAATTTAAAGAATATATTTCAAAGTGAAGAAGCAAATATCTGCCAAGGGCTTAAAAGGAGAAGTATTTTTAACCCACTCCTACATAATGACATTTCCAATTTTGAGAATTGTACTTCTAATATGGTTAGGGAGGGTTACCTATTACACAAAATAGACGGGGAAGAAGTGAATTTAACCGATGATGAAGTTAAAGTGTTAAAAATGTTACAGGACAATGAAAGAATTAGAATCATGAAGCCTGATAAGGGGGGTGGGGTAGTCTTGATGGACCACTGGGACTACACCAATAGGATGGTTGAGATTTTGAGCCAGGCGGATAGATATCAAATAGCATCAAGGAATGAGATGAACATCTGGTATAGTAAAATCGATCATTACTTGGAAGATAATTTGATACAAGGTGTTATAGACCTGGATTTATATAAATTTTTGAGGGTACCCAAACCTGTAATCCCTGAGGTCTTTGGGATACCCAAGATACACAAGGACGTACAAAATCCCCCACTTAGGCCCATCGTTACTTCCCAATGTTCTAAGACACAAACATTAGCAATATTTGTAGATAACAAACTCAAACCATTTTATAATTACTATCCACATATATTAATAGATTCATGGGATTTTTTGGAGAAATTTAATACTATTCCCTATGATGACAATTACGGGTTTATTACCATTGATGTTAAAGACCTTTTCTCAGTAATACCCCATAGTACCGGACTAAAATGGTTTGAGAAAATGTTAATAGAGTTTAAATTTTTAAATAATATAGACTTTAGATTAGTATTAGAATACATCGAGGTAGTTTTGAAAAACAACTTCATTTATTTCCAGGGGGACATATATCATCAGATTGGGGGGGTGGCTATGGGTTCAGCCTGTGCCCCAATCTATGCAAACATCATAATGCTCTACTGGGAACGCGAATTTGTATTTAAATCCAAATTTTGGAGTTACATAAAACAATATTTCCGATTCTTGGACGATATTTTTATTGTTTGGAACGGTGATACAGCCTTGATTGAGGAATTCATACAATATATACATGAGACTACTAACTTTTTAGAGTTTACTTATCAATACAATATAGAGTATGCTGATTACCTAGATGTAACTCTCATAAAGAATAGAGAAGACAAGCTATATCAATCAAGGGTATATAGGAAAAGTTGTTTTTCAAACACTTATGTTCATTTCCAAAGTGACCACCCCCTACATTTGAAAAGGAACATTATTAAGGGGCAAATGGTCAGAGCCTCTAGGATGACCAGTGACAACAAAGAGTGTAGGTACGAAATGGATAAAATACAATTTTTTTTTATGGAAAGAGGTTATCCCGTAGAACTAATTAAGAATGTAAAAAGGGAAGTAATGAGAAAACGGAATACGCAATATTCCCCCCTATTAAAAGGTGATCCAACTGTGATAAACAATAGGAAAGTCAGAAATATAGACATTAGAAATGAAGAAATCCCGAGACTGATTTTTACCTACCATAAGGGATGTGAATGGATACAAAAAGGAATACATGAAATTTGGAATATTTTTTCCAAGATGTCTAATAGTTTATCCATTTTTCAACAACCATTAAAATTTACGTCTAGGAAAAATCTTAATTTCAAAAAATTATTTGAGAAGAAAAATTTGGTAGATAAAGGGGTGACAAATAAGATTGGAACACACAAATGTGGTAGATGTGGGCAATGTTCATTCATTTCTGGTAAGAAAGAAATATTTTTGAAAGGATGTGAAGGTAAGCTTAGGGTTAAAGGGTATTTCACATGTAACACCAAGGGGGTGGTATACCTTGCCTACTGTGTAACCTGTGGACTATACTATGTGGGCAAGACGGAACGCCAACTTAGAAAACGTATTTATGAGCATATGAGAGACATTACCAGGAAGAATGAGAACAATGCCCTATTTAGACACACAAATATTTGTGAGAATGCCAACTTTAAATTTTGGGTATTAGAAGAAGTGAAAAAGAATGACAGAGGAGGAGACTGGGAATCCCTATTAGAGTATAGAGAATTAATTTGGCAGCTTAAACTGGATGCCTGTGGACCTAAAGGGATGAATGACCATCTTTCTATAAAACCAGCTCTAAAGCTTTTGGCAAATAACCCAAAATAAAAATAAAAATAGAAACTAAAATAAAATAAAATAAAAACAAATAATATAAATTTATACTAATACAAAACACAAAACTCCTATGCCCAAGATCAAATATTTTAATAGTGTAATATTTTAACATTTTAACATATAAATATAGCTAATAATAATGATATTATATATTGATTATTTATTTATTTAATTAATAACTGTTTTAAACAAGAAACAACACAATATAGCACATAGGTTGAACTTATAGTATTTCAAGTTTATTTTAGTTGGTTGACAAATGGAATTAAATTTATATTTATTTTTGTTTGTACTTTTGGATGTATTTACAATTATTGTTATAATTTTGTATGTAATACAAAGATAGATTGATAGTCGTTCTGCACTTTGCACTTTATAATTGTATTTATTTTACATTTGCATTTATATTATTACTTTATACCTGCATTTATATTATATTAATTAATATTTGGATATTCATATGGAGAAAACAAACATTGCCATATATTAACATCATTTTTTAATGTTGGGTTAGGCACTTTTTATGTATAGTTGGTAAATGTATCAAATAGGACCTAAATACAACATGCAAACAAAGGGTTACATTTTTTATAGTATGAAATTAATCAATTATTAACTAATCAGCCAACCAATAAGGGCTTGTAATATGGATATAAAAGATGGTGGATTTTTATTGTAATTTGTGATTCTGATGAAGGTGTTTATGTAAATACGAAAGCGCGCTCAATCACCAGTATTTTATTCATGTCAGTGTGTGTTTTTGTGATTTTTTGTGGCATTAAAACGATGGTCTAACTGCAGCCTGACATTCCTTTACGAATGCTTTGTGGAACATCTAAGTGGTAACTGGAAAAAAAAAAACTTTATTAAACCATCACTTAACTGTTTGCATAGGTATTTTTATACCCTAAGCAAACTTCAAATAATTTTTTCTCAGGTAAAGAACAACTGATAGATGTGTGATGAGGAAGAAAAAGGTAACTGGGAACATGTTTTGGGAGTGTAATAAGTAGGCAGATTAAAACAAATCCTTACAGAGCACTCTGTTAGACATATCAGGGGAACAAATAGCTGTAACTAAAGGGAATGGGGCAAAATATCTGAATCGTCTAGTCACATTATGGCCTTAATCAGTTTAATTCTATTGGTTGCCAAAAAAAGCAATTACTAGAGAATAGAAATTAAAATCTAAACAAACTGTATTTGAAGTTTTGAATATTATAAAAGAGATGAAAGAACTGGAAGAGGAATTTTTAGAAATGGGAAGGAACAAATGACATAAATGGAAACTTTAGGAACAATACATGCAGAATAATGTTCAGGAGGAAGAGGAGTGAGGTTTAAGGGAAGGCAGGAGCTGAGTAATTTATGTAATACTGGAGTGATGATAATTATAAAGAAAGAAAAGATATGGGATGTATACTGTATGTAAGTGGAGAAATGTTAATATGGTTTGTTTTCTTTTTTGTTAATGTATGCTTGCCCATATCAAGTGATAATTTAATAAAGATGTTTAAAAACAGACAGAAATTTGGTTTCTAAAATGCATCTTGCAAATAGATCACTTAAATTTCTTATCAAGTGAAGGCACTCTTATAGGATTTCGAAGTCTGAGAATGTGTGTGTATTAGCAAGTACCCTGAAGTTACAAAGCAGCTCCTCTCTAGGCAGGCCCAAACATTTAACTTGAAGAACCTTACTGTGTATTAATTTCATCTAGTCAAATACATGCCTGTCTGTGCTGTAAATTAGTTTTTAACATCCCCCCCCATGACAGAATTGTCCTTGCAGTCTTAGGATCGTGTACTATGTTGACCGCTGTCCTTTCTCTTGACCAGTAGATTACACTGTATATGGCACTTACTTAGTCTTCCTGGATGACAGGTTTCTGCATTCAGGAAATGAAAGGAAAACTGTTCTACTTCATACTTCTCTGATAATTGCTTAGTATTGGCTATTAATAATTTGATCTGAGAATGGAAGCCTGCTATGCTCAAATTTGCTTTGCTCTCCTACCTCCAATTTCTACCCATCCTATGTTATTATACTATTATACTTCCTACACACACATTAAACTTGCAACTCCTACACCACAACTCTCCCAAGTAACCTTACTATTATCATACAAACATTCCTGATTCTTTTCACCTAATTCCCAACTTCCATCTAATCTTTTAGCACATTTCCCAACAACCTTTCTCCCCTCCTATACTTTGCGCATTACATACATTCATAGTGACACCCCTCCCTAACAGCACCTGTCTGTTTAACTTTATATCTTTTACTTTTCCCAAATAAACCCTCACATCGTCCTATTTTACCTGCATTCTAATACTATAGCTTTTTAACCCCCCCCATTCCTTACATTCTGGAGAAGACAATTGGACAACCTCTCTTCCCTCATAGAAAATACTTCTTTTCTACCTACCTTCTATAAGCTTTTGGACTCCACCACCACTAAATATCCTTCTACCCTCAACTTCTTTTTCCTTCCTGATCCCTACTTCCTCACTACCTGCTAATCATAACATACAGATCCCTGTACTGAATCATGGTGCTACTCAGCTTATCTCTATTCCTCTTCTGCTAATGTGTCATCTTTCATCCTACCCTGACTCTATAAAAAATTCTCACTATATTTCTAATGCTGTCAAAATCACCTATTCATACTTCCTCCATACACCTGCCACACATTGCACCATACCTATTTATTGACATCCCTCACCTTTACTCCAGATATAGACTGATTAACTCCATTTCAACTCAAACTAAAACAAAATTAAGTGGAAAACTACTCTCCAAAAAAACAAGCAACAAATAATTCCCCAATTTACTAAAATCCTTTTAGGAGGAGACATTAACCCTAATCCTGTCCTCACCTATCACAATGAACATCAAGACAATTCTCTTCTACACACTACTCTAACCCTACATCAGTCGAACCCCAACCTTTGTAATCTAACTTTTATTGCCATAAATGTTAGAAGCATAAGAAATAAAATAGCTGAGCAACATGCCTGGATTATTCAACATAAGGTTAATATTATTGTTGTAACTGAAACTTGGCTTACACTCAGCATAAACAATTCTGAAATTACACCTCCTGGCTATAATATCATGTGTAATGACTGTACAAAGAGGAAAGGTGGTGTTATTGCTTTAATATTTCCCAACTACCACATTTTTCTGTACAACAAACCAATACCAAAATTCAGTTCAGCAGATATTCATTCTACTTTCCTGAAATTAAGCTATTATAAACAAATATGTATTACTGTTCTTTCCATCCCTCCTGGAGATAATACAGCTATACTTTACACCCAAACTAAGTGGGGGGGGCTTCACCCCCCACCCCCTAACTACATATACCAACTCAGAGATCGCTCTACAGTAGATAAAATGGCAAAAATATGGCGAATGGCCAAGGGAAGTCTTTCCCTGCGTTAAATCGACTGTTCACTGTTTTTGCTTTCGATATTACAAGTTTTTTGGATCACCTAAGCATTCGATCTTGTAATATAGACCCCATAAAACTACTCAAACAAACTGAAGTCATGCTGTAGTTCAGCTGATGACCTTCCAATCAAATACATTAAAATAGCAGTCGATAGTATCACCTGCTCTGTCTCAATCCTAATAAATAGGTCAAGCCATGAATCCCATGTTCTCTCTCTCTCTCTCTGAAAAAAGTCACATTATCCCTTTGCACAAAGGAGGAAATTCAACAGGCCTCATTAACTTTAGACCTATAGCAACATTATTCCTCCCTGTCCAAAACACTTGAAAAAAAATGAATTCAAAACAATTAGTATACTATCTCCTGCAGGAAGAACTTCTATTCCCCACACAACATGGCCTCTGTCCCTCCCATAGTATTAACTCTGCACTTCTAACTTATACAGATGCTGTCAATAAAGCTACAGAAACTGGCAAACTAATCTCCTTATTTGTAGACTTGTCTAAAGCCTCTTACAGTTTGTCCTGTGAATGCCCTCATTAGGTCTCAGCACCTATCAGTAGGTATCAGTCAGTAAAATGGCACTCCACCATCTCTCCATACCTTCCATTCACCACCAGTGTACCACAATGCTCAATCCTTGGTCCCCTCCTCTAACACTCTCATCATACATCCATACAACAGGCCTTCCTAATACAGTACACATATGACTCCACACTCATATGCACATCTGACAACATGGCATACCTCCAAAATATTACTCAGGAAGCTTTAACAACAACTGAAACATGGCTTTGTAACTCAGAACTCATGTTCCTCCCTAAAACCTACTACTTTTTTCCCCAAATCCCTCTCCCATGAAAAAACAAAATGTAAAGACCTCTCTCTTGATAATACAACCATTGAAGTCATAGCAAATGACGATGACCTTATATTTGACCTGTATATAAAAACCTGCATAAGAAAAACTCATCAAAAGCTAGGAATGCTTTACAAAGCCAAAAACGTTCTCACCGATGCAACTAAAGCTACACTTGCCACTACTTATCTCTTCACTAGACTTCTTTATGGTGCTTCCATTCTTACTAACCTTCAGGCATCACACAGCTCAAAACTTGAACAATGCTATAAGAAAACATAAATTTGCAGTAAATACTCCTTTCAGAACTCACCAGTGTGTAGCACTAAAAATACTTAATTGGTTAGAACTGCCACCATCAACTAACATGTACACAGTTTCTTACCACCTACAAAATTATCCAGAATACATCTGCTTGTCCAGCAGTAAACAACATTAGACACGATTAACATTCTATACAATTATGTTCCTACTCAATCATTACAATCCAGTGACCAAAAATTCCTGTCTGTCCACAAGCTTATCAAATCTGCTGGGCATTGCCTGTACTTGTACTATGTTGCTAAGGCCTGGAGCTCCTTATTTTTATCCAACAAATCAATACTCTTGCACCCATCCTTCAAAACCATTTTGAAGGACTTCCTAGTCAAAAGCTGTCTCTCTTCCTGCTCAACACCAGGATAAACTATATTCCCTAAATTTGGATAAATACCCATTCATACCTTACATCTCTTTGCTCTTCCTTCTTCACTCACTTTCTTACTTCTATCAGTTTCTCTCCCCTGTCTCTCTCTCTCGAAATATAGCATAAGCCTGCTTTCCTCTCACTTTGTATTGCAATTCTTGTTTGTATTATACTAACTTACCTTTAATTCCTGTATAAGCTATGCACAGTGGACTAATTTATTTTTTGGAAGTAGTTTTATCCAAGGCTTCAGTGCATCTCTAGCTGATTCATCATGTCATCTCATTTTAGGAGAATAATCACCTTTGAACTGTCTTCAAACCACTACTGTCAACAAGAGATTGAAAGTAGAGGCACTAGTGGGGTAAGGTATTTCATAATTAATGACTTTCTAGAGAGTAAATGTTCACACAGAGAATATAAAGAATGTAGCTGTAAAGACTAAAACTACTGAACTCTCTCTAATCTCTATTAATCCTTCGGGGGGGGGGGCTGGAATTGGTCATTACTGTGTCTGAGAGAGAGATACTACTGTTTTTAGGTCAACTATGCGTCCTGAGTGGATGCCTGGAAAAAAATGTCCGACTAAGTACATACACACCTCATCCTGGATGACGGTCATGTTTCCTGGTTAATATTTGACATGTTAAAGATATCAGGTGTTGTGCGTGTGGACCTATGGTCTATTTCTTGATCTGACTGGCACTTCATTTTTAACATCAAGATACCATGCTGCAGATACTTTGACCTAGCCAAATCCTTCTCTTGTCTTCTACTGCAATGATAATTCATTGGGACAAGCACAAATTCAGATTAGGTAAAAAGCACTGCTGGAAACAGAGGCACGGAACACTTAAGGACCAAAATCAAGAAACTCTTTAATGCGAAACCAATAAAAACCAAACAGTAATGTAAAGCGCTTTTCGTCTGGCTACATAGCCAGACTTCTTCAGACAAAGAAAGCAAAAAGTTTGCAGCATTAAGTATTCACCCTGTACCTTCCTATTAAACTAATTAACCAATAAAAAACACATCTCCATAGAAACAGTTAAAAGTCAGTAATTGGGTAATGTTAATACAGCCAAGTTCAGCATTTTCCAACTTAAAAAGCTACAAATAAGTATTAAGTAAGCAACCTCACCATCCCTACCCACCAAACAAAACATTAACTGGGTACATTTTTGTAGTTAATGGAGTATTTTAACATTTTGTACAAACATGTGTAGGTGTCTAGAGACAGTATAAAACAATTTTAACAAGTTTGTTAATTTTAATCAAATTTTTAACCAATATTTAATATTATATTTGGTAACAAATTCTATGGTATTATGTTTTGTTTGGTGGGTAGGGATGGTGGGGTTGCTTGCTTAATACTTATTTGTAGCTTTTTAAGTTGGAAAGTGCTGAACTTGGCTGTTTTAAAATTATCTAATTACTGACTTTTAACTGTTTCTATGGAGATGTTTTTTATTGGTTAATTAGTTTAATAGGAAGGTACAGGATGAATACTTAATGCTACAAACTTTTTGCTTTCTTTGTCTGAAGAAGTCTGGCTATGTAGCCAGATGAAAAGTGCTTTACATTACTGTTTGGTTTTTATTGGTTTCGCATTAAAGAGTTTCTTGATTTTGGTCCTAAAGTGTTCGGTGCCACTTGTTTCCAGCAATGCTTTTTACCTAGTTTGTCGGCTCATTGTTTTTGAGAGACAAATTCAAATTAGTTTGTTGTATTGTTTCTGAAAACAGCAATTATTGAGTGTAAATTTTCTTGGCTGTCTTATAGGTTCATAGGTAAGCACTAAGCTAGCGGCCACTGAGCATTATTTTAAGCTTAGCCAATTTCCATTTTTTGTGCTCAAAATAACCCATCCCATTTGGTTATAGATCAGCCTTACCTAGCGCATGACTGATAATTATACATTACCCCAATGAGAATAACAGATCACACCACAGATAATTTGAGAGGTTCCATGCCTGGGATAAAGCATTTAGGAGATGCATCTGTCCATTAGTAGAACAGGGAGCAGTCATAGGGTAAATTTTCTGTTTTTCGTCCATAGATCCAAGTTGCACTTGAATACGGACAGTGACAAACATTGATTTATGTGGATTGGGAGTCTGTTCTACAACAGTGGTATCCTCCATGAGATGTACCTGTCATTCCAAACCGTTCTGTTGATGTTGCAGAATAGGTTTAGATCCCCAGACTAAGTACTTCAGATACCATTTGACTTGCTGATGTGCAGTAAATCCATCAGTGATAAGTCGGAGGATACATTGTATGCCAGACACAGGTCACTTCTTAGCAGTCTGTAGAATATGGGGTATAGAAATAGAGATGAGAAAAGTCCAGAAGAGCAGGTAACAAAGAACAGCAAAACAGAAATGGACAGTAAAATGGTTGTACAGAAATCCACAGGATCAAACAGAGAAGATGGAGGAGTGATGCAAGACAAAGAACCTAAGGAAAATAGGAGGAAGGAGGATAAAGAAGATGGTTCTAAGAGTGCCAAATGTCAGTCAGAAGTAGAAAACTCGACTAGTGATAAAAATGAACACAGAGATGTGAAAGATTATCAAGAAAAGACAACAGATATATAGCATCTGGAAGTGGACAGTGAAACTGTCAAAGGAGCACCATCAACAGGAGGACAATGCAAGGAGCCAAAGGAAAGCATACTGTGAATGGAAAATAAGAAAAAATGTTTCACAAAGTGAAAAATATGAATGTAAAGAGGAGGACACCACTAAACAAGAGAAAAACGAGACAAGAGAAGTGAAAAGTTCTCAAGAAAATTGTACTGAAGTAAAGCAAAAAAAATGAGAAGTTCTCAAGAAAATTGTACTGAAGTAAAGTGAAAAAGTGGAAGACTTTCCTGCAATTCTTTAACAGGTAATTATTTGAGAATGTCATAGCATGTCATATTTTGTCTCTGTACTGTAAAGTGAATATGGTTGTAGTGCATTATTACTGTTATTTGTATCTGTATTACGGGGAAGAAAGCCACGTGGTGCAGCGGTAGCATTGTTGCCTCACAGCAAGAGGTTCTCCTGTTCAATTCTCAGCTGGAGTGCCTTCTGTGTGGAGTCTGCATTTCCTCCCCATGGTCGAATGGGTTCAAAATACATGCATGAATGGGCGTGCCTTCGCTGAAGGTTGGGCTGGCAACTCGGCACCATAAAAATCTACTGCCAATCATTAGCGGACCGGAGTTCTGCTGTGGCGACCCCTAACCAGGAAAAGCCGAAAAGACAAACAAACAAGTGACAAGACATTGAGTTGGTCCATGTAGGACGTTTTGTACCCTTTTAGTAAGATATCTCATTTGGCGTGTGTACCTGGATAAATACATGACAAAGGGGAAGGCTGAGTAAAGGGGGATGACAACATCCTTAGATTTTGATACAATCCCTTGTTTATAAGCTGTGCAAAGTAGAAGGGCTTTCTTACAACACACTTAAGCAAAAAATTAGGTCACTCTCAACACAAGTTCCCAAATCCTGAATAACTAGGTTAACTCTTAGGGGTGTATTGTTAGTGTGGTAAGTTCCTGTAATAGATGAATTCCCAAAGGATACAATAATGAATTTGCTGGCATATAGTTTCAATCCATGATTTTGGCATCAGTTTTTTGGGGGGGCAAACCTTCCTGCAGGTTAGTCAAGTCATTTGGGGATTCAATGACTGCTCAGTCATCTGCAAACTTAGGCAGCCACAGGCCTTTGGTATTGGTGGTTACTTCAGAAAAATAGATGCCAAACAGGATAAAGAATATTAATGAGACACTCAAAAAAATGCTTCCTAGTGAAAACATTTTCTGCCAGACTCTCCTTGAACTCTCAACATAGATTAGATATCTTCCATGGTTTGCAGTACTGAATAAGAGGCATCTCTACATCAAAATGTTGCCAAAAAAATGGATATCTTTTGGCATGGCAGTTTGCTTTTGGAGGGCTCTTTCATTACCCCCCTTCTCCATCCTTCTTATTAGTCAATAACGTACCTCCCTGGACTGCATGAAAAGAGACATTGAGGAGCTCTCTGAGCATGTAGCCCAGGCCGGTATGACCCTGACCTTGAGTAGCATACTACCCTCACCAAGAATGATGCCACAATATGAAGACAAGATGATCAATTTCAACAATTGGCTTAAGTATTGCTGTCATTCAAAGGGGATCCAATGCCTGTCAGCTTGGGATGACATGCTCGACAAGCCACGATGCTTCGCTAGGGACGGCGTGCACCTGTCACCCCTGGGCTTTCGGATATTGGCAAAGGCTCTTGCTACCCCCATAGTGCCTTTTTTAAGCAAGGCTCAAAAGACAAACCCACCTCCATAGGTATCACAAGGGATAAGAAACTAAGAGTAATGCTACTCAATGCCAGAAGTCTAAACCTCAAGATGCACACACTCGAAACTCTCCTTAGCATGGAGAACATCGATATGTGTGCAGTAACAGAAACCTGGTTCAAGGCTCCCGAGAGCACCCCGGCACTACCAGGTTATACCTCATACCATGCTTTTCGGCCCCAAAACTTGGACCGAACCACAAAAGGAGGGGGAGTATCAATATTCGTCAAAGATACCCACACCTCCAGGTTGGTGGCACAGCACAAAGCATCAGAGACTATCCATGTGCAACTAACAGTGGGTAAAACTGCCTTCCAGTTTATAGCCTGCTACAGACCAACCTCCCAAACCCAGGAACCCCACTCGGCCTTCCTGAGAACACTGGAAAATATGAAGGTCTCTCCAAACACCATTATATTGGGTGACTTCAACTACCCAGACATAGACTGGGAGCATTACTCTAGCTCCAACACCCTAGCCCAAAGGTTCCTAGAATTTATAAACTCAAATGCTATGGAACAACTTGTTACCACTCCCACAAGAGGGGAAAACATACTGGACCTGATCATCACCAACATGGGGACTCTATGCTCCAGACCAGAAGTGTATCCCTCACTGGTAAGATCAGACCATAAATTAATCCCACTGGATATTCACATCCCGACCCCACCCCCTGCCCAGAAAACCACAGTGAAAAACTTCTCTAAAGCAAATTTCACACTCCTCAAAACCGAGGTGGAATCCTTCAAAGCCCCCGGGCCTGTGGAAAATACGGCCCAGACCGCAGAAGCCTTTATAAGCGCATTCTATGAACACCTTCAGGAATGCATGGATCATGCAATCCCAAATAAAACCAAGACCCAATCCTCCAAAGGCAGACGTCCTGTCTGGTGGACCCCAGCCATAAACAAACTATACAATAGAAGGAGGAAGCTACTACATGATAGAGCAAAATCCCAAAAAGGGAGGGCATCTCTGATCAGTATTAGCAAAAAACTACGGGCACTCATAAAATCATCAAAGGCCAGCTTCGAGAGAAAAATTGCACAGGACACTAAGGATAATCACAAGGCTTTCTTTAGTTATGTTAGGAACCTGGGCGGGAATTCCCAGATATGCTCAGAATTAGTCCAAAATGACAAAAAATACACCGAACACACAGACATTGCCAACATCCTAGCTGACAGGTTCAGCACAAACTTCTCCCCCCTCCCCACCAAAAGGGTGAATATCTATCCCAGCAGAGTGCTGCCCCCCTGACATCTCAGATGCTCAGGTAAGAGCCACCCTCTCCAAAGCAAAAAAACATAGCATCAATGGGACCAGACAGTGTCCCGGGCTGCATCCTACATGAACTCCAAGAAGAGCTAAACCCAAACATAAAACTACTGTTCAATCTCAGCCTTACTACAGGATATGTACCCAAAGATTGGCGTTCAGCAACAGTGGTCCCTCTCCACAAAGGTGGTGCCTCAACGGATCCTGGAAACTATCACCCTATAAGCCTGACTAGCTTGGTCTGTAAAGCTATGGAAAGGATCATCATGGACCTCATAAATAAAGATATTGGGGACCTACAGACACAGGATCCTACCCAGTTTGGCTTTGTTAAGGGCAGATCCTGCCTCTTAAACCTGGTCGATTTATTTGAAACAGTCACCAAGGCCAGTGACGAGGGGAAGGTGGTCCACACATCCTACCTGGACCTCGCAAAAGCCTTTGATATAATACCCCACTCGGGCATTATAGATAAGCTCACCAGCTTAAATATAAACCCCTATGTCACTAGATGGGTTGCAAACTGGATCAAGGACAGAACCCACATGGTTAGAATTCCTGGAGCCATGTCAGACTTCAAACCAGTTACAAGTGGCGTCCCACAAGGCTCAGTCCTGGGACCTCTCTTGTTCGGTATATATTTCTCGGAGGTACAGGCAAACACGGAAGGACTGTGGCTGACCAAGTTCGCAGATGACTGCAAACTGGGAGCCATAATCAACTCTCCAGCCAACACAAGCATCCTTCAAAAGGGCCTCATAGAAACAGACAACTGGTGCCAGAGCCATGGCCTCAAGCTAAACGCCAAAAAGTGTATAGTCATCCCCTTTGGCAAAAACAAAGTGCCCATAAATTACCACATAGGTGATAATCCATTAAGTACAGAAGAAGTAATTAGGGACCTGGGGACCCAAGTTGATAGCAATCTCTCATTTGACAACCACGTGGCCAAAGTGGTTAGAAAAACATTTTATATAACCCATCTAATCATGAAGGGATTCACATCTAGATCAGGGGAGGTCATCGTGCCTCTTTGCTCATCCCTCATCAGGTCCATAATTGAGTATAATGCCCCTTTTGGGATGTACCTTACCAGACACCTGCAGCAACTGGAAATACCCCAGAAGTACCTCACCAAGAGGATCAAAGGGCTCAAACAGATGCCATATGGTGCCCGGTTAAAGAAACTCCAGCTCTACTCAGTGGCATACCGCCTGCTCAGAGGCGATCTGTGCCTGACGTATAAAGCCATGTCCAACCCGGAATTAATGGACATGCTGCACCTCAGAAAATCCAAATCCCATCGAGCTACGCGCTCGAGAGACTTGAACCTCAGCACTGAAATGAATAGGACATGCTGAAGGGGACAGATTCATAACCCAGAGGCTCCCCTCACTCTGGAATAAAATCCCAGTCCAGGTTAGGCAAAGTCCCTCATTGACTCTCTTCAAGAGGAATCTTGATGAGTGGATGGGAGATCGTAGGTTTACCCCGGGAATCACTTCTGTGTCACTGTTAGACAGAGGCACAGTATACTAACCTCGAAAAAGGGCATAGCAAAATTAATTTAAAATGGGTGGCGAATGCCAAACACACTCTGGCTAGGCTTATAAATGCCCTAGGACAGATAGCCTAGTATGAACCTATGAACAAGGAGCTATGAGGTGATATTTGCAACTTCAACTTCCATTTTATTATTTCTAAAAGAACTGTTTTCTTTATAATTATAGCCAATGTGCTCTACTCCTACATTATTATAAACTGGCACTGTTCTTGCAAGGTTGTCATTTTAGATGCATCACTTTATCATGCATTTACAGCCACACTGATTTAGAAGCTCAGTGCTGGGTTTCCCTATGAAAGGGAGTTTTTTGCTGTGTGTTAATATGTGGCCTTGCGTAATACATTATTTTGTTTCTTCTATTTTTTTCTTCTGTATGTTAGTTTTTTTGCATCATTAAGATAAATTATCTCATCAGTTTGTTACAGCACTTGAATCTAGAACAGAAGCTATTGTTAAAAAGGGGTAATTAGTAGGGCATACAAAATATTGCACAGTAACTATAGGAATCAATCAGAAGGGGGTCAGAAAAGATTGGGAAGAGAAATTAGATATGCAGTTCATAAAGAAACATGGGAGGGCATATGGATGGCTCTCAAATACTAGGCTATTTTGGATTTTTGCCTGGAAGTGGCAAATTCCAAAGTTTTCCTCAAGTAGATGGCAAATGTTCGAGACAGGATGGGGAAGAAAGAAGTAACTGGGAACATATGCCTTGGGAGTGTAATGAGTTGGCAGGCTTTAAAAATTCCCAACAGAGTACTCTGTCAGAAATACAGGGTGAGCAAATGAGTGTAACTAAGGAAATTATTTTTTTTTTTAAGCTGGGATAAAGGATTTGAGTTGCCTAGATACAGAAAGACCTGGCCAAGTTTAATTGTGGTGGCTTCCAAAAAAAAAGCAACAATCAGAACATGGAAATCAAAAATCTAAATCACCTATACTTGTAGTGAATATTTTAACTGAAATAAAAGAACAAGAGGTGGGATCTTTAGAAAATGGTAGGTGTGGGACATGTCCAGGATGCTGACAGAATAGCAGCAGATTTTCCCAGCTCTGCTATATTATATATTTCTGACAGGAAAATCATTTTAAGCTATCACATCAGTTTTATTTTAATAGATTAAGTGAGTTTAAAGTATTCTTAAGATACCATCAAAAAATTAAATAGGTATTTTGAGATTTTCTTGTCAAACTTTTATCTGTAAATCCTTCTATAAAACAGCTGTAAAATGAGTCACCTAAAACAGTTCTGAGGATTCTTACTTTTAAAAAAGAACTGCTGTCCATTCTTGTCAACATACAGGAATAGTCAATAAAAATGGACAGACTATTTTAAAAGAAAAGTGTACTAGACAAATGGACCAAATTCAAGAGAGTCTACAAAATCAGAAGGCTGAAATCATTGGCATGGAAGATTCAATGAATAACATCAAAGGGAGACTAAATGAAGATAAGCATAATATTGAATTTCTGTTAAAATACTGTTTTGCTGAATAAACTAGATGATTTAGAAAACAGATCATGCAGAAACAATATAAGAATCTTTGGACTACCAGAAAAAAATTGAAGATAATGACACGGCTAGTTTCTTGACATCCTGGCTTCCTAAAGTTTCAGATTTACCTGAAGCCATGTAATTTGGAGTAGAGAGAGCACACAGATCCCTGACAACCACATCTACTTCAAAAGAACAAATCCTTTTCGAGATCCACAATAGTAACGTTTCCTCTCCTCACAAGACAAAGAGCTTATTCTTAAAACTGCGTGGTCAAAGTCTCCTATCAAAACAGATAACAAAATAATTTGTTCCGACAATGACTACTACTCTTCTGTCACATCCAAAAGAAAATGTTTCCTCCCATTGGTTAGAGAGAAATCAAACTAGGGTGCATTTATTGGTCCCTGCCAGACAAAATCTGTCTCCCACATGGAACAAAAACCTTTGAGGAACTGGATGCAGCTATTTTCTTCTTGAAGACAAATAACATCCTTGAACGCACTGAGGATATCGGGCTGGCTCGGTCCTTCCATGATGAGACAGGCTGAAAGACCTGGGTGGAAGTCAACTGAAAAAAAGAAGAAGCTAAAAGACAAATGACTTAAATGATATACATTGCTATTCAAAATATTTTTTTTTTACTTCCTTTATTTTATTCTTTATTGCTGTTTCCAGTACACTCTGGATTCTAACTTACTCAGCATCTTGAAGATTGGAAAGAGAGACTCAGACCTTCACTCAATAAGGTAAAATATTTACTGTTACTTTATATACATGTTCTTTAATTGACTACTTTTCTATATAGTTTATTAGTTATTTTTATATGTATCTTTTTTATTTTTTTAATGTCTATTTACAATAACAGTTCTGAGTCCTCCTGTCTTATGATACTATTAAAGTGTTGAGGTAATCTTACTGTAAGTACTAATAGTTCATATAGATATTTCTTAAAGTTTTATATTCTTGGATTTGCTTTATGTATACATCTTATTTATCTTTCTCTATTTGTTTTCATGTCCTTATACACTCTTACTTTGGCTTGCTTACTTTTTTTGTTGTGAGTGTTTATATGAGTAAACTGATATGGTGCTTTTGAGTAAATGTGAAGTAGATAGGTCTTATTGGGATTTTGGATTCCCATGTTTTTGGTTTTCTTTTCATTGGTTATTTGGTTGTATGTATGGAGCAGTGAACTTGAACTTTGTGCTATGAGAATCAGGGTCCGTCGTGAGTGCAAATGGTTGGTGTGAAATGATGTGAATTTTTTATGAGAGTAATTTTTTGTTAGTCTTAGCTTTTTGGCTGTGGTCACTTGTTTACCAGAGAGGACTGATGCATGTCTCCTTATCATGTGACGTGCGTTGGATGACATGTGGTGATGATATTTTGAAGGAGAAGAGATTGTTTTTTGTGTTTGCTATTTGGCAGTGAAAACTGAAGTTTTTCATTTTTGTGAGATATGATTTCTCTCACCTCACTGATGCATGCATGCTTATTCAAACACTGGTGCTTAGATTTCCCACCAAAATTCGTGATGCTGGCAAAGATTAATGTAATGTAACCTGATATGGGGCTTTGAGGAAAGGGGGTGACGATAATATTGTAAAGTCAGTACCATTGTATATTTATACTTTACATCATGAACATATGTACCTGTATTGGGATAACTTATTTACAGTTATCTCTGACTTTTCATAATTTTTTCCCCTTTCATATATTCCAAGAGAATTTTTCTGATTTCTAGCTATATATAGATGTTTTGAGAACTATATGAATGCTTGGCTTTTGATTGGCATAGTTCCATTTGTTATAGTCAAAGAACATTGTTTTTTTTCTATACTAATGAATCTTTGTACTTACAGGCACTCACCTAGGAGGATTTTTATTGTTGATATTGTTCTAGCTTAACATATTTTCTTGTTTTTTTTTCCTTTTATCTTTTGTTGACTCTTCTTTGTAATAGTTAATACTTTTCTTACTTGATCTCATATGTTTAATTTCAATGATATACTATGCCTTGCTAATATTTTGCCATTAATGTGTATTATAGGACTGTAGATTCTAAACCAAAATATTTTTAGGGCCATTTTTCTGTTCTTGTGATATGTTCTGCTGTTAATAACATATAATATTTTATGTATAGATAACCTCATCTGTCATATGTACTAATCTTTTGTTAATGTGTTGGGGGAATATTGAATTATATGCGAGAGATATGTCAGTTATTCAATATTTTTTTTTCTATTTTGAATATAGCAGAGAGGATGTTCTCTCATTTTTCTTTTGTCCTTGTTCGGAGGGATTGTTTGTACAGTAGTTCTGTACAAACAGGGAGTTTCAGACTCCATGTCATGTCTGGATGGTTTTGCAATATTTTCTTTGATGTCAGTAGTACTTGTATTTTTTTTTTTTTGGGGGGGGTCTATTATTATTTCTTTTTTGATGTACCACGTGCAGAGTATTTATAACAAGTTTTTTTTCTGCTTTCTATATATTGTTGTTATACCAGATAGTGATTTTCATATTTATGCACAATCTAACTTATATGATACCAACTTGTGTAGTCCTATGACACATCTCATATGTCTCATCTTAAATGCATTTCCTTAAACATCAATGGTTTAAATAATGGTTGTAAAAGAGGGAACTTAAAATTATTTAACTCACAGATAACATTTCTTCAAGAGACACACTTGATACAAGCCAATATAGACAGATTTAACACAAATTTATACTTGGTTTTAGTGAGTTCTCATACTCCGAAAAAATAGGAGTTGTATGGAGAAACATTTTACCTATTCCTAAGATAATTACTACCTAAAAGGATGAAAAGGGAACCCTTTGCTCTGTCACCATTGAAATTAACAGACAATTGTATCTATACAGCATTTTTTTCCAATAGCTTTCACCCAAAATGTTATGTCTACTCTAAATATACAGGCTATAAATGCTTTTAAGGAGAGTTAATTTTATGTTCTAGTTTCAACTAATGGACAAAGATAAATTGTATACTGTTCATTATATTAACAAGATATAAGATTGCATTTATAGAACTGTAGAGAGTTTATAGAAAATAAGCTTAATTTAATTCAACCTATATTAAGTGGCTCAATTCCTAAGTTAACTGATTTATTCTTCTTTTTGGTATATCAGAAAATTTCTGGGAAGGGTATTTTGTCTAAATTATACAAAGTAATAAAAAAAGTTGGAGTGCAAAGTAGAAAGCTACTGGAACTGTTTTAGTCTTACAAACAATGAACCTCCTAATGAAGTAGACAAAACATTTTATCTTCTTCAAAACACACTACAAGCTCACTTAAATGGAGGTTATTTTCATGGAGATTTTTGCATAGATCTGTTTATACACCACACAGAACTGAATTAATGTCAAACAAGAATAGTTTATTGGAGATACAAGTTTGATATTAAAGCTGACTAAACACATTTTTTGACTGTGGTATAATCAAAAATTTGGGGGATGAAATTAATGTATTCTTACAGTCCATCTTTTCAGACAACTTTACCTTGACTAAATCTCTGATTTTAATATTGCTATTCCCAAATGTGTAATGAAAATATCCTTTATTATGGAGCATACTAACAGTAGCAAGAAAAGTAATAAGAAAATGGAAGAATGAAATTGCTCTCTCTTTCAACAAGTTCTACAACATCATGACTGAAGACTGTAATCTGGAACTCAAGACTATTAAATCATGGACTCAAAGAATCACTTCCACATATAATGTTTGGGAAGAATTAAAAGAACTGATAAATAACAGTTGATTTTCTTTATAAGTATTGTTAATACACTGCACCTTTCATAAATATATACATCTTTAGTAGATACCCTTGTAAATAGTTTTGTGGTGTTTATGACTTAATAGTATGGTATTTTTTTATATATTGTTTTATATTTCTATTGTTATTTAAATGCTATTATCAGTTTTTTTTTCAATAAAAAATGGTAGGAGTAAATTAGATATGGAAATTGTTGGGACAAGACATACAGAAAAATGTTTTGGAGAAGGAATGAGGTTTAAGAGAATATAGGAATTGAATAATTTATGTAATGTCTATATATTCTAGGCTATATAATAATGCACGTGATGCATAATGTTTGTAAATGTGGACAATTTGATTATTTTAAATAAATGTAAGTTTGCTTATGTCACAAGTGGTCATTCAATAAGTGTTTTAAAAAACAGTTTGTTGTAGGTAGATACCATGAGCACAAATATTTGATATTGCTGCTTCTTCTAAGATTCTTCAGCTTCTGTTTACATCTATCATTTAACATATCCGCTGACATATGGAATATAGCTGTAACAGCCAACTGATGCAGGTTTGACCAATGGTCAAGCATCTGTTGGAGCTGGTGTTGGGAAGAGGAGAAGGATGGATATTTCCTATCCTGGGGGGGGGGGTCTAGAACGTCACAGGTTGATACCTTTCTTCAGAGGATGTGCCCCACATGCAAATTGAATTTGGCAGTGTGCGTCTGGTTTACCAAGCCACCAGTTGTGGTAGCCTTACATATGGGTGGATGGAAGTGTGCAGTTAAATGGGAAAGGCAAAGTGGCCCCCTGGGTGATGCAGGCAACATGTCCCAAGCTGAGCAGTGGTTTTAATGTCATGCAGTCAAAACGCACTTGATGGCAGCCCATGTAATGTCTTCTGTGGCTTACTGTTGCCTAGTAGAATGAATGGACCAGGTGGCGAAAGTAAACTTGTGTAAGCTGAACTTACCATAACAGTAGATGTTCAGATGATCACTGCTGTAGTAGCCTTAGCTATGAGAGTTATATCCTGCCAAAGATGCAACAGCCGGCCAGCCCTTCAGAGCTTTCTTGCCACTGGAGAGGGAATCTGAGCCTTGAAAGGCCAAGGCTATGAATAACAAAACTAAATGTCCACACCCTGGCATAAAAATCACAAAAACAAAGGAGATGGATGGAGGGTGCAGCCACTGCAGCAGTGATCATTCAAACATCTACTGTTATGGTAAGTTGAACTTACACAACTGTACAATATTCTTCATATTGATCACTACTACTGCAGTACCCTTAGCTATATGGGTAGATTAATGCATCTAACTATATTTGGGAGGTGGTAGAAGGATCCAGGAGCTCCTAGAACACAGTCCTCGCAAAGCAAGATCTAGGCCTAGAGAAGGAATCCAGCTTATAGTGTTTTGTAAAAGTATGTACAGAGGACAAAGTTGCAGCTTCTAGTAGAATTCAACCCTTTCCAAAAAGCCATAGAAAAAGCCAAGGTCATTGTAGAGTGGGCCTTGACCCTGCCTGGAATGGATTTGTCATGAGTATAACAAATTGTAATAGCCTTAGACAGCCATTTAAAAATAGTCTGTTTTGACACACATTGTCCCTTCTTACCCTCACAAGAAATGAACATTTGATCCGATGATCTGAAAAGATTTAGTTCTGTCAAGATAGCACCAGAGTTGTCTGTGGACATCCAAGGTATGGAGTATCCTTTCTCCCTCAGTTTTAGGGTCAGGAAAGAAAAGAAAGAGATGGATAGTGTGGCTTAAAGTAAACTCAGATACCACTTCAGGCATAAAACAAGGATTAGTTCTTAAAGAAACCCTGTCCTTGTGAAAAATGAGGTATGGCTGACTCATAAGAGCTTGAAACTCGGATACCCTTCCTGTAGAGATCAGTAAAACTTTTTGCATGTAAAGAACCTTACTTCAGCCAGATTAGCTGGCGCAAATAGATCAAATATTAGTTTCTAACACAAAATTAACATCCCAGGGAGGGGCCACAATTTTACTTGGAGTCGTCTTATGCAGAAAACCTTTTAAGAGCATTTTGACATGCGACTGCCTAGAAAGAGGAGATTCCATAGGCAGACATGCTGAAATGACCAATAAATGAACCTTGACAGAGGAATATGAAAGGCCGCAGGATTGTAACTCGCACAAATATTGTAAAACCAGAGAACAGCTAGTCCTGAGTGGGTGCTGGTTATGTTGTTGGCATCGAATATAATTTTTTTTTCCATTTGCTAATACATAATTTACTAGTAGCAGGCTTTCTTGTATCCATTAGTACCTGTTGCACATCCTCAGAAAACAGGTGCTAAAAGGAGTTATGACCCTATTAATCAGGCAGTCAGTTGAAGATGATGTTTTTGGGGTGTATCAAACACCCCATGTTCTTATACGAGTAGATCCATTCTGTGAGGAAGTTTGTGGTAATTAGCCCTAGCTGTTTCCAAAAGAAGGGAGAACCACGGTTGCCTGGGTGAGAAGGGAATCACCATGATGATATTGGGGAATGCCTTCTGAAACTTCAGAACTACCCTGGATATTAGTGGAAAGGCATACAGGAACATTCATATCCAAAGAAAAGGCATCTGTCTTCCAGGCCTTCTTACATGGAGTCCTGGAACAGAACTTTGCCAGTTGATTGCTCAGAGAGGAGGCCGAGACATACTTGGGAACTCCTCACACATGGCTCAAATCCTGGAAGACCCCTAGATCTAGTTTTCATTTGCTAGAGTTTGCCCTGGTCTTGCTCAGCTTGTCTGCCACACAATTTTTCTCTGATGGAATGTGCAATACCTATAGATTGAAACAATGATGTAAAGCTATATCAAAGTTAACATGGCTAGTCTGCAAAGGGGGGCATGACCTGGTTTCCCCTTGCTTGTTGATGTACCACATCACTGTGGTATTGCCTGTAATCACTTGAAGAGGTAATAGGAACCAAAGATGGTTCAGTGACTTCACTGCCTTGATCAGAGCAAGCATTTCCTTGATATTTATGTGCTTGATGTCTCTCACCCCCTGCACTTTTATCTTTATTGAAACTGCTCCCCAAGCAAACTCTGAAGCATCTGTGGTGACTGACTGATTTGGAGTGGTGGGGGGGCAAACCTTGATTTAAGGATACCTGTTGTCTCCACCAAGTGATTTCTCTTCTGACAAACTCCAGTACTTGGATCCGAAAAGATAAAGGATGTTGATGCTGGGACCAGAGATATTTCAGATACCAGTGTATCTTTCTCATGTGCAGACCTGCCAGAGGAATCATGAGCATCATACATGCCAACAGACCCAAAATTCTGAGGTACTTGCCCCCTTGCAATGCCGGAAGTCTTGAGTGGAAAACCATAGAAACAGATCTAAATAAAGATCTATTTTTTTCCAGAGAAAGAAAAGCACTTTGAACAGAGGTGTCTAGCTGACATCCCAGGAACACAATCCTGTGTGAGGGAGTTCAGAAAGACTTTTGAATGTTCTCTTGAAATCCAGGCTCATGCAAGAGACCTCTCACCTGAGAGAGATTCCTGACATTTTGAAAATGACTGTAAAGATAAGCAAGTCTTCAAAATATGGATACCTTGTAGCCTGCAGAGCACTAACATTTGGAGCTAGACACTTTGTGAACACTCTTAATGGAGTGGATAGTCTAAAAGGTAAGACAGAAAATTGATAATGTGATCCAAAAACACAAAACCTTTAGAAACATCTCCTGCCTGGATGAACTGGAATTTGACAATAGTCAGCTTTTCAGTCTAGTTTTACCAGGAAACCAGAAATAGGAAGCATCAGCAACAGGCTATGAAATGACATAATTCTGAATTTGTGCACTATCACAAACAGGTTTAGTAAAGAAAAATCCAGAAATGGTCTCCAAGCATTTTCTTTCTTTGGGACAAGGAACATCCTTCAATAAAACTCCTTCTCCACCAGAGGAGGAGGAACTGGTTCTATCACTCCTTGCAACAGCATGTGATAAACAGGAGAAAACAAGAGAGTCTGATCTGCAGGATGAGAAAGGACTCCTATGGAAAGGATGAATTTCTTCCCAGTGTCATCTGGAACCCTGATGAATAATTTTCAGAACCGATTTGTCTGAAACAATCTGTTGCCAAGAGAGAAATGGAGATTCAGACTTTCTGGAAAACAAAAAGGGCCAGGGTGGAAAAGGGTTACAAGGTCTCGAACAGTTACTTAAGACTTGTATTGCCCTTGGTTTTGGGCGGTTTGAGACTTTTTGAATCCTCCTTGCCATTTCTTCTTCAACGTCTATCTGAATTCTGTTGAGACATTTTTTTCCTCTGTTTTTTTGCCAAAATTGGATGAGGAGAAATAAAATCCCTTAGACAAATTGGAAAAGAAGGGCTGAAAAATCTTACAGATTACCTGGATCAGTTTGCCTCTTTTATCAAACGTTTTGATCACCTTTGCAATAGAGGAGCCAAACACTACATATCTAAAGGGAGAATTTAAAATCTAATTTTAACATCATATGGGAGGCTCTGAGAAAGCAGTCAAGCTTAAAAACAGTACAAGCAGAGTCATACACACATTGCAAACAATGAATAGTGACCTATGCAATAGAAGAAATTTAGTTAAAGCAGATTTTTATTCACAAGAAGAAACTGTGGATAAAACATTCCTTATATTTTCAGAATATCTTAGAATGAAGTTTAACATACAAGCCTGATAATTTAAAATTCAGAAGTACAGACTTTTTCCCTAATACTATCAATAATTTTCCCACCCTTATTAAAAAGGGCGGGATTAGAATTAAGTGCTTAGCAGCAGAGGAGTCAACTAAGGCTACAGCTTCTGGGTCAGGTTTGGTAATAGTGTATAAATATTTAAAAGACTAGCTTTACACATCGTATCTGCTATTTTACAGACAGCTAGCAGGCTGGCTATCAGGAAAACTACAGAAAGTAAGACAAACATCTTCTAAAGCAGACAGCACAAGAGGAATGAGCGTAGGTTCTAGAAAATCCTTCTG
The DNA here is from genome assembly GCF_019279795.1 of Protopterus annectens. Lineage (NCBI taxonomy): Eukaryota > Metazoa > Chordata > Ceratodontiformes > Protopteridae > Protopterus > Protopterus annectens. The sequence continues at coordinate 138,472,908 of NC_056747.1, forward strand.
CACAACTTGTAGTATTTTCTGAGGGACTGAGAAACGTCAGTATTCTCCCACTGAAAACAATGAGACATACTAGCAACAGTCTCAGACAGAGAGAGAACCCCCATAGGGAGAATCAGAAAATGAGCTCTCCTCCTGAATCTGAATCAGAAACCTGAAGACCAACCCTGAATCTATCTGTCCCTGCATCTTCCTGTTCAAATTCAAAATCTTGAATCTCTTTGGAAAAAGAGGCATCCCTCTATCTTTTACCGGAAACTACTCCAAGAAGGATCAACTAGCCTAAATCAAACCTTGAGCCTGTCCCAGTAAACTGCTTCTATCCAAAGGATTTTGAGGAGTAGTAGATACATGCTTGGTTTCCTATTTCTTTTTGATAGGAAAAGCGGGGTCAACCAAGTTACTAATAGCTGCTGCTTCTACAGGGATGGGCATAGCATTTTGACAAAGGGAAACCCTCCCATGGCTGACATGAGTGTATCTCCTCTGCCCACAGGGGACCCCAACAGCCACAAAGGATGTGGCTAACTCCTGGTCCATAGTGGCTGTAGGTGCTACATCACTGGGATCCAGGGTAAAAGATGAGTTGTCTGAGGTACAACAAATGGCCACAGTGGAATCACCCACCTGTGACTGAGGCAAATTGCTAGCCTGCTGTGATGCTAAAGGCAGTTTGCTTAACTTTTTCTTTGTGTGGCTGGAAGAAGAAGAACTGACCATTAGACAATCTGTTCCATGGTCAAGCCAAAAAGGGTGCCTCTATTCTGGGGATACAAGCACCACCACCAATAAAACTACCAGTCCATAAAAGTTACTTTTTTTTGACAGAAAACACAGTAAAGCACTTTCAAACACTATGGAAAAATGAACAAAATTTCAACACAGAAAATATTTTAATTTCAGTTAGTTAACACTACTTTTAAACTGACAGGCAAGCAGTACTCCATTTAAGAGTATGTTACCATCCTGAGACAATTTGTTAAGAAAAAAAACACTTCTAGCTTTATAACTTTCCTGAAGAGGAAAGTAATAAATCAATAAAAAAATAAGGAAATTGAATTTTTTTCCACCAAAGGGAACTTACCTGCTATGCTAAGAAAAGCAGAAACAACTGTAGATCCTCAAAAGCCTCAGAGGGGTGTACTCTTCGGTGGCAGTAAATCTTTGGAGTGTTGTGTCCAAATTTGTCTTTTAGTCAACTTAAATCAAGCTACTTGACAGTTTGGATGCATGGAAGGTGGCATGAAGGCTTGGAAGCTGACCATCTGTTATATTTTTGAGAGGAAATAACCCATATAAATAAGGTTACGGAAGCAGTGATCAATATGAAGATCATCAGAAGGACTGATGGTTGGCAATAACATTCGTTTTTATTTATTGCATTTGTTTACTGGGTAGTCAGATGGGGCAGTAAAACTATCCCTTTTCAGTGAAGGTCTGGGGAGAAAAGCTATTTTGCAATCAGTTCAATACAGATAGCTATAAGCATTTAACAGAGATATGGGAAAAAATTTGATGCAGTAGTGCTCGTCAACTGAAAAACATTTAGTAGTAGTTCTAACAGGTGTATTTGTTGACAACAGGACTTAAGTGCATACATTATTACAAATTTAAGTAATGTATAGAACCAATGACGAGACACTAAGTTTGAGTTCTAAGGGTTATTGGCAGTTGCAGAGCTGAGATGTAAGATATAGGTAATTTGGGATGGAGAAAACAGAGTGGAAGCACTAGCTTGATGGGCTGAGAAACAGGTAGGTTAGTTAAAGTAAAGACCGACAGAGGTTATTAAAGAAAACGGATTGCTAACATGGGGAGGTAAACAAACATAGTTATGTGGTCCTTAAGTAGGATTTTGAGAGACTTATTTTGTGTTGATGTGATGAGAGATAAGGAGTTCCACAGGTTTGATAGGCATGTGGAAAAAAGGGAGTCGCCAGCAGCACTGTTGGATTTATCAGTCAGTAACATCTGGTTGGCTGTGTAAGGATCTAACTGGGGTACAGGTTATTTTTTTAGACTGGCATATTTGTTGCGTATGTGTACAAGTTTGTGAGCAGTTTGTAGTTGGGAGCAGATAAAGTAGTGATTTAGTTCTAACCACTGAAATAATTGTTTAAGGACCAGGCAGTGATGAGACCTCTAAAGCTGACTTGTGGCAGATTTTGCTATTTTGTTATAACCTTGTTCCATTTGTTACAGTCAAGTGCCTTGTAAGCTAATTAATACAGATGCTGCATACAGGAGAGCTGGTATGAGAAAAACTGAGGCCATATTTATTCTGGCATAGTCTGTCAGGAAGGGTCTTGCTCTGCCTGTGGTACCAAGTTTCTGGTCAGTGTTTTTTTTTTTTTTTTTTTTTTTTTTTTTAAACAGCCTGTTTTACACAGTGAATGAATTTTAGGTTTCCATCAATAATTACACCTAGGAGTTTAGTGTGGGTACCTTGTAAGGTTGCATTAGTTTATTGAGAAGCAGTTTGTGAGAAATGATAGTTGCTTATGAACAAATAGGATTAGTTTGGTTTTGCTTAGGTTGAGTTGCGAGTTGGTCAGCCAGGCTTCGATATAGGACAGAGATTCCTGAGTGAGCTGTTGTAGTTTTATATTTTTAGTGGCGTAGGGTTAATGTGGAATCATCTGCATATTGGATCATGGTGGCTAGGTGTACATAGTTTATGAAGAGATTAAATTGCAAGGGACCTAACAGAGAGGCTTGAGGAATACCTACTGATACTGGAAGAAAGAAGGAATGGAAGATGTGTCCCTCTGCCATCTATTAGCTTGCTGCCTATTGGAGAGGTAGCTTTTGAACCAGGTAATGGAAGTATTGTTAATACCTAGGTGGGAGAGTTTGTGCAATAGCATTTGATAGGACACAGTGTCACATGCTTTAGAAAGATCAAGAAACATGCAGAAACCATGTTTCCCTGGTCTCTGTTTTTGTTTACTGTTGTGAAACTTAGGAGGGCTGTGGGTGTGTTGTGAGTGGGTGAGAAACCATGCTGGGCTGGGGAGAGAAGAGAACTGACCATGATACAAGCAAGAAGTTGGATTTGTATAAATTTTTCAAGGATCTCGGGAGGTGATAAAATGGATATGGGCCTATAGCTGGACAGGGCAGCTGAGGTACCTCTCATGTAGGGGGAGTGTGGAGGATTATTTCCATATGAAAGGGGCATAGATTACATTTATTGAATAATTTATTAAGATGGGTACTGAGTAGCCAAGGGAAGTGGCAGCTATTTTTAGGTGTTCAGCTGGTAAGTTATCAGGAACATGTGTGGTACATTTCAAGGTTTCAAATAGCTTTTAATAGAAGTTGGGACTGCCTGGAAAGAGGTTTGCGAATGAAATACTGTCACCTGGTGTGGAGAATTATGTGAGGTGGTTGCTGGTTTAATAATGGAGGTGACAGATTCTATGTAATGCTTTTTGTCTGTTCTGATTTTGTTTTTAGTCAGACTTGTGAATTGTTTGTATTTTTGAGGGAGGGGATCAATATTTCCAAACCCTCCATGCTTGGTCCTTTCTATTGTTAGGACTTTGGCTGGTTTAGAGAGCTGGGTTTGTTTTGACTCTTTCGGTTCAGATGGGAGCAATTTCATTTAGTATGTTTACGAATATTGATATGAATGTTTCTACAGCCCGATCTAAGTTTATTGTCTGAAAAACTTTCCAATTTTCCAATTTAGAGATGAATAAGTTAGCGTCAAATAGGAAAAGGTTGCAAGCTTGATTACAGTTTTTTTTTTGTGTGTATAAGTTTTTTTCTAATTGCACAAACTGGCATGTGATAACTCAGGGTATTTGGGATGTGTGCCATCATTAATAACTTAAAAAAATTCTAGTATGATGTGCAAAGAAATATGAATCAGCCTCATGTCCAGCGCCTGCTTGTGCATTTTCATTGGAAATAAGAGCCAATGTGTGGTGTATAAAATGTACAAATATGCAGTATCCAGCTTTCCTGACAATTACGTATACAAACCACCACAATGATCTGACTACATTAGGAAATAATCCAAAACAGCAATAAAATCAAGCATAACACATCCAACGCTGGCTCGATCTTGAAGCGGTAGTGTAAAATAATGGACACACACAGACTTTAGGTCTGTTAACATTGCAGGATTCATCTTTATTTTGAAAGAAAATTCAGGGTGTTTAAAATGTACTGTAAATGTCCAGACAATTAGTTGTTCAAAGATGAATATATTCCAGTTTACAAACTTGTAAATTATAAATAATCATAAAACTAATGGTAGCATTAAATAACAGAACACCTCTGCAATTAAAAAAAATATTCATTTATTTCAATTACAGTACTAAACGTAAAATACTCCACCACATGAACAGTAAGGAAAGCTGCACATTACAGTAAAGTAACCCTTCTTTTCAGGTAAGAGTAATCTGTACAATTAAATATACACTCGGTCCAAGCAGTTCTGACTGGCACGCCTCACAAAAATAATTCCATACACTATTAAGCATCCCACTGAGGCTATACTGACCTATCAAGTACGTGAACTTAATGTTTCACATTTTTTATGTAAAAAGTTAAAATAAAGCCTGTTTTCAATACCACTAAAGTTCATTGTATGAGATTGCAAATGGCAGGGGTAAACTATAATGGATTGGAGTTCTGTGCACTAACGTTATGAAAATGTACAGTAATAAAATGTTCACATTATAAACACTATTCCCTTCAGGTACACAGTTACCAAAAATACTAGTCCCAATTTAGGTTACATAACACTAACTGGCTAATATACACATTAGAATTTTCCAGTTTAAAATGCAGTCTATACCTGATTAGTCCCAAAAACAGCAGTTGACAAACATAAATTAAAATATGTAAAATAGCTTTTCCTATCTTATTCAGTACACTAAAATCAACAGCCAGCAAAATTACACAGTCTTAGCAGCAGCATGTACAATTCATAATTTATCATTTGTATGTTTTACTTATTTTCTTCACATATTTGAAATAAAAGTAGTTTGCTACAAAACGTCACCGCAATCATATAGAGCACAAGTGAAATGTAACATTGACATGTGGGCGAACAGCAATATGCAAACGTTGCTACATTTTGCCTCCTTTCCATGCAATTTTTATTTGAAAAGTAATGTGCAAGAAAAAAAGGTTGCAAAAATATTACTTAAACTTTGGAGGCATTAAGAATAAAAAAAGATATACAGTTTAAAATAAAAACATGGTAGGAAAGAAATGTACATTTTAAAATACTGGTATAATTTATAACTCAAAGGCACAAATTCAGAAAAGTGCAATATTTAAAAGAAGGTAATGTTAAAGTTTTAGCCATGGTGAATGCACAGCATTCAGACTGTGGACTGTTTGATGATGCTAAATCTGTAAAAGCACAAAAAGGGGACATCCATCTCTACAGTCTAACAGCCATCAATACACACCTTGGTGCACAATGCTAGGCATTTACCTGAACAAATTATACTCTTTTCTCTTGTATACTTATTTTAGCATGTGAAACTACTTGCTTTTGGAAAGTCAAGACTTGAAAGAATCACTGTCACAGAAAAAGAAAAATACCCCCCCCCCAAAAAAAAAGTGTTAATGAAATACAGAACACATACTGTGGGGATGATGTCCCATTTGTGTTACTGCACCTATGATCAAGGGACATGAGGGAAAAATGATGAAGGCACACTATAAATAAACACATAACTTATTCATAGCTGAAAGTCAATACTGTTCACTTACAAAAAAATGTTTAACTAGAAACTCAAGACTATGATCACACTTTTTTAGGGAGAGATGCAAACCTATATATATATATATATATATATATATATATATATATATATATATATATATATATATATATATATATATATATATATATATATATATATATATACACACATACATACATATATATATATACATATATATATATATATATATATATATATATATACACACACACACACACACACACACACAGAAAAAGAGTAGAGATTTATTTTAACTGCAAAGAACAGAACTGAGTATGGACACATTTTACTTAATAAAACTAAGCAGATCTGCACGTTAGCAAAATAAAGAGCGAGTTCAGTATTGTAAGGATACTCCCCAATCCGATCCATGCCCCCCCCCCAGCTCACTTGTGATGCATCTGTCTCTTACAGCAGCTCACGGGGCTAGTGACATCTGCAGGTTTGGACACCTCTGAATATCCTACGCACACATGTGCTGAAACAAATTCCATGAATACCTCCTGAAGGACAGCTAGTAATAGAAAGACTCTCCATTTGTAAAGACGTACAGACAAAATTACCTTAACTGCCAGAAACTGCATTAACAAATTACAGCTAGTTCTTGGGAGCACCAGGTCTTCACCCATGTTCTTTGTTTCTATCCTAAGAGGCTCCTGGGATCTCCCCCGTTTTTGCAACATAAACCGAACATGCTGATTGGATAAAGTATGTATCAGAGACGTCTATTGAACAGTCTTCCACTCCTCAAAAAGAAAGGACTTCTCTTACTCTGTTCAAACGTAATGTGGGTGAAGGGATGAGAAACCACAAATTTATCCTTGGTTAGCACACATGCGAGTTGCAACAAATATATGCCCCAAGATATTTTGCCTGCCTTTGGCTTATTCATAAACAAAATATAAGGCTTACAAACTACCATGGGAATGTAAGGCTAAGCTTAAGATCCCCACAGATCAACTGCCTAACAAGTACTTATGAACCTATGACAGATGGAGCATATACTGGACAGTTGTCCAGTGTACTGTAGTCAGAGTGAACAGACTGCTTAAAAATTAAATTCAGGATACTTAACCTTAACTGTAGTAGCTCAAATAGAATCACTGTTGTAGGATCCTTGAACTGAATGGGACAGCTGCAGACAGATATCAGACAGCCAATCTAAAGAGCAGCCAGATATTCTTAGAGACAAGAGGTTACTCCTCTGTACCTTGACCGTCAGGTTAAAGTCTAGACATAAAGGACAGAATAACTTGCAACCCTATCTTCTGTTATTGTTTGATTTTAAGACCTGGATAGAAGAATGTCATCAACAAATGTTTTCATTCCTAATGTAAAATCTAATGCACAAAGACAAAAACACTCCCAGCAGCATGCATGATATAAAAAGTATGGTTTCCTACTGAAATTTCAAATCTTGATTTGTAGAGTCCTAAGTTACTGAAAATGCAGCACAAGAGCTAATACTGAACATCACTTCTCTGCATTAAACTTGTTTTTTTGCAGGAGGGCAATACCCTTGCACCCCACTGAAGCGGAGGAGCTCCCCACATTCCAAACCTATACAACAACTCAGAGGTTACCATACGTCAGAGAAAAGGGAATATTTAGAGAAGTGGCAATCTCAGACTTAGTCAATACAAGTCTGGACTTTTGGCCATTTAGTCTACACATCTTGAAACTCAACAAAGCAGGTCTTGATATTTCAAATGGTTGCCAAAATCTATCACACTATAAAAGAACCATTACAAGATAACATTGTGCTGTAAAACAACCGAGTAACCCATCACCAAGAACGATATACAAACAGATGCAAAGGCCAAAGTAGTTTCTTGGGAGAAAAAAGGATAAAGCCCTGTCTCTTTCAAAGTGCCATTTGAACATCTAAGTTTTGGTAACTATTCTCAAGCAACTGTACTATTAGCTGTCATACGGACAACTGCTTCAGGAATTCACAAGCAGTAAGGAAGCCAGATCTCAGGCACAGGTAAGTAATGCAGTGACAAAACATGCCCTGATGTTGTGTTAACTATTTGAAATGTCAGGACTTACTAGAGTCCAGAAATACAGAGACTAAATGGCCGAAAGATCGGACTTACACATAGTAAGTCCTTGATGCCATTTCACTGAATATTCCCCTTTCTCCAAGATATGGTGAACTCGGATTTGGGATACAACAGTCCAGGAGGTGTAGGGGTCCTGTCCCCCCAATGGTGTGCAGGGGGGTTAAGGAATAGAGCGATTTTCAAGATTCACTCCTCTTGATTTTCAGGCTTTTTTTTTTTGGCTTGTGAGCACTTGGCATTTTGAGTACCAACATTTCAATAGAGAGCTGATGTGGTGGTGCACAACCAAGTGCGTATGACTAACTGAGGGGCAGTTACACTAATACTCTGCGCAGAAACATTCTTGAAGAAGGCTATAGTACTAGAAACTGCCCTGCCAGTGAGTGCACTTGCCCGCCCAGTCAGGTTTTCATAGGTGTAGTGTAGCTTAGCTATACTGGTGTCCAGTGCCATCCCCCAATCTGGTGGCCCCCTGAGCTTTGAGTTAAGTAAAAAAAAAAAAAAAAAAGCAGCTCCTCTTTTCTTTCCTATTAAAATGTTACTGTTACTGCTTGGTACAGTGCTTCAGCTCTGACTGAAAATGTAATACTAGCAATGATTTCTAAATGAATGGTAATGCACTGAAAACCAGTTGCCACTGGCTAATCACTCCCCTTACCAGTGTGCACCCAGAGTAGCTGCCCCCTTCACCCCACCTTAGCAACTACTCTGCCTGTTGTAGCAGAAGATGATACAGTTTGGCAGACCTTTGGAAAGAGGCTAAGTCACTGGTTTAGCTTGCTTAGGATGAATGCAGCAACCAGTCAGTGTGTCTGAAGTCCCTGGTCCTGTTTGTGCAACAATACACATCCACGTTGCGCAAAATCCTCTCCCTCTTGTTCTCAGGTTTTGAGTAGAAAATGGTAAAGAAAAAGACTGATTAAGGAAAAGTACTGAAACCACGCTAGTCAAGAACAAAGGTAATGCTTTCAAGGGAACCATGCTCCTTGTGCTAGATAATATAAGGCTTCATACACACAATGACTTGCAATTTAGAAATCTTTTCTGGCTGAGATAATAATTACTACTGAGTCTTCTAGTAAAGACATTTAATTTCAACTTTGGTGACAACTTCAAAAAGAAGAAAAGGTTATTTTCTCTATTAGACAGTTCAAGTAAAAGAACAAGGAAATAGGGTATGCTGATAACCAGAGACGGAGGATTTTTCTTAAAGAATTGTTCAACTCTTGTGACAGTAGAAACTTTAGGATGTCATGAAATGTAGACAGACATGGGTGACAGATGACAGCTTTATAAAAGAGCAGGACGTGCTGTTTAAAAATCTTCAAATATTTTAAGATTTGAGGTATAAGACAGGAGGTGGGTGTCTGTCCCTTTATTCTCACACCAGTTATGTTTGGCCATCTTGCTTAATTTTTTTTTATCCATGCCCCCAGCTGACCATCAAGGTTCTATCATGTACAGGCCATTAATTCATCCCAAACCAAGGCATCCTAGAACATGGGAAAGGAAGCAGAGTTCCTAGAATCATAGCCATCATCCAGCGCAAGGGTCAGGGGATTTTTGGTGTGATCCGAATAATTCCTGCTGGCTAGAAAGTATTTGCCATACTTAACTTCTCTGGACCTGCTGGAAATGCATGCTTCCACTCACCCATGATTCCAGAGTGCAGCCACACACGCTTGATGGGCTTGCACTCAACAGTCTCACAGTGCAAGCACTGCGATTCTGTACCTTTTCCTAGGTGAAGCACTTGCAGCAGGATACTACCATCCTTCCCATGGGATGGGTAAAGCTGGCTCAAGTCACTCTCTCCTATCCCACACCCTAGTATGCTCCTCAAGCATCCAAGCTGCTAATCAAATGCTGGTCACCTTGCTTAGAGTCGGGGCTAAAACCTCATGAACAGCTGCAGAAAATAAATGCCTGTTTGGTAGCCACCTAATATCCCACGGTGTAAGCTTGGGACTTCTAAAGTTTGGTTGCAACACCTTCCAATCTCACTGTCTCAAATGCTTACATTTAAGTGAAGGGGAAAATGTAACCATTTCAATCCGCTGGGTGAGACATATGGGTTTTGGCTAGTTTGGAGATTGAATGCCTGCTTTTTACCTTCTTGCCTTAGCAAAACATTTGAGATAAAATAAAAAACTCACCTGGTCTTGAATATGTATTTGTTGCTATCACCCACTCGTATGGTTTCAAAGAACAAAAAGTGGAGATCTCAAAATTCACTTGTGATGCACACAAGTCTGTTTATGGGTAGCCACATTTCTTTATGCTGTCCCAAGAGGTTGTTCCAGCAACACCCATTCAGCTGAAGGGGCCTGAAGCAGAGAGTTTGACAGCTAATGATAAATGCAAACCACTTTCCATTGTAAGTGAACAAACACTGAAGCCATGCATTTATCGAACCTTCTTGGCACAAGAGAAGTGCCAAAGGTAAGTTAGTAAACTGGTTATTTTGAGTTTCCCCACTATTAATTTGGACAGCTGTCTATGAGCTCTGTGTATGAATAAAGCAAGCTTGTTTAAGTTATAAGGCAGATATTTCTTCAGGATTAGTAGAAACAAAACCTATAGGGTTAGCGTACAGAATGTCTTTATTACCACGCATGTTTAACAAACTTAGCAGGCCCAAGATAAGCCTCCACTCTTTTTTGCCCAAAAAGTAATACTTGAGTAGTATCCCCTGCCCCTTCTCTAGAAAGAGAAAATTTTGATTAGACTGCATTACACCCAGAAATTACTTTTTAACTCATGTTGTAACCTGTATACCTCTGAATGGAAGAAACTGAGCAAACTCTGTGGTGTAGCTGGTGGCTACCACCTCATTAACTTATTCACTCCAATTGAGCTCAGGAAGTTTCCAATGGGCAGAGCTCAAGTCTTTTAACAGAATCAAATTATGTCCTCACATTTCAAACAAATGTTCATATCTCTGGAACCATAGGGGTTATGAAAGAAGTAAAAATGGCAAACTCCTTCAGCACAAACTATTTTTATAGCAGTAGTATTCGTTAGGTTCTAGGTCTTAAACCGAAGTTTATAAGTCACAGTAAACACACTAACCATTGCATTTGTAAGATTTTGTAAACAACTTACAGTATGTCAGCAACCACTCAAGTTACACACACACTTGTCAGCAGCATTGTATTCATCTGAAAGCTTTCATACAAGGCTAAGGAGTTGTTACTTGGCTGTTGAGATATTTAGAAATGTGAAAATTACATCTATATAAATTAATATAAAAACAACCATTAATATCCATTTATCTGCACTAAGGTCAAATATTAACGCAGTTGAGTTTGCCATTGTGTAAACTTTAAGCTGAAATCTTTAAAAAACTTGTATATAGCATAGGTTGGGAATTATTGATGCAAATATGAACAAGCAATATTTGATGCCTAGAGGTGTCACTAGGAGTTAACTGCAGATGCACCTGGACGCGTCACTCCAATGTAATCAGTTAAGAGGTACACACTATAAACAGAAAATATTAAAATTTAAAAAAAAAAGGCTAGACCTTTCTGACAGAAACCCCCTCCAGGAAGTCTAGGGGTGGTACCAGTAAGGATAAAAGGGGACTCTACAAAGTATGTAATGTGGCAAATTGGTACTGCTGTAGAAGAGGAAGAAATCTCCCACAAAACCTCTGCCCTGTGGCTGCCTAACTTATCCCTTTTTCTCCTTCTAGGAATGCTGCTACTTCTTAACTGCTTACTGTACTTGCTTGGGCTGTATAATATGTCCTGGATGGATAGTTCCTTGAGTACAAAGAAATTGAAAGATTACTGCAGTTTTTCCTTCTCTTCCAGTTTCAAGATACTTTAAGAATAAGCCCTAAAAGATTGTTTCTGTCACAGGGGCACTGAACCGATGACCAATTTATGGCATCTTGAAAAGACTAACCATGTACATCTAGGCACATCTCTTGAGCATATATCCTGTAGCAGCAGCCTGGAACTAACACATCCACATTAATAACCACACTATAATATGATTTGCCACTTTTTGACATTGAAAGCTTTAATATGCCAAGCTAATTCCACTGTTTTTTGAGGCTGTGCTTCTTAACTGATGGCCCTGATTCCTGAGGAGGCCAAGGTATAGAACTTCTTACCAAACCTATCTAGATACCTGCTATCAGAGTTTTACACAACTGCTAGGGCTGCTCCTGAAACCAGCAGCACTTATATGTTCTTTGTGGGGCCAGGGGTTGAGATTCAGGTTCTAGGGACACACTAATGATGACATCTTACAATGACTTAGTGTCTGGGGTAACAGTAGGGGATCTAGGTTGTTGAATGTCTTACAGCTCAGTATATCTCATTCCAATATGGGACATCCTTCATAATTCCAATGGTACCCCCCCCCCCAAAAAAAAAGCATCCTTAGGGCAGCCAAAGGAGACCGAATTTTCATTTTCACCGGTGTCATTAGTACCTAAGGGAAATTAATTTGGCCAGTGTAAGCTCAATCCTCAACATAAAGTCAGAAGTCTACAGGTGTGGACGTCCATTTTTTTGTGCATTGCTCCAATTTCACTGACAGAACAGTGGGGAGCAATAGAGTGCTTGAGATCATTAACCCCCCCCCCCCCGATAGCTGCATGGATGGCAACCACTCTTCTGACGTCTTGGGCCTCAAATATTTGTTCTTCAGGCACCTTTCTCCAACAGATAATAGTAGGGGTTTTCAGCAGATGTCTCATGGACTGATGACCACAGATCCATGGGTAGGGTAAAAAGTCAAGAAGGCAGCAAGTACTTTGCAAGAACGTTTTCAGTACTCTCATGCAAGTACTGGAGTAATGGCCGTATAAACTAACAAAAAACATATTACTCTGCCTCCCCCGCTGCTGCCATCTTGAAAAAAAAAAAACACTCCCCTATACTGCAGTGTTATGCAAATACTACACTGACTTTTGCTTATAAATACCAAGCTGACTGGAATTTGCATATGTTTGGCATTTAAAATGTGTTTACCACTGTAGAACAGAACACTGATCACAAGTGAATAGTTTCAGTCCAAGAATACAAAAAAAAGTCCAAATTAAATTTGAAGACAGATGGCAAGAGTATGATGAAAATACAAATCTGTGAAATACCATTATCAGCCGACAAAAATGTCTCGAGTTTATATTTATTTATTTGCTGTTGGTTAACCAGGATAGTCCATTGGGCCAAGAGAACCCGTTTTCAATGGAGTCCTGGGGAGAAAAGCTCCATTACAGATGACATATTATAGGAGAGTTATATGCAGATTACATATTATAGAGATTTATACAACTGTAATGTACATTAACTGCAACAAAACCAGGCAAATCTCAAATGCAGGTGTCTTGCAAGATAATTACATTTGTGTGTTAAAAGTGGGAAGGAGAAGATAGTTGATTGGAATGAAGGACGTTAAGTTTGTGAGTAGATGAAAGACATTATGATAAGCAAAAGACAATTTCAATAAGATGTGTACAGTGCTGCATAGTGAGAGAAATATTTACCTGGACGTTACGGCTGAAGACGCAATGGAGTGTAAGTTAAATTATAAAATAACAGAAAACCCACAGCAGTGAAGTTTTGCATACAGTCAGTGAGTACCACACATCAGATTCTTTGCTCTTGGAAAATTCTACAGAACATTCAGAAATGCTTCAGATGAGGAGTTTAAGCACAGTTCGGAGATCATATTTAGATTAGGGAATAGAACTTATTCAGAAAGACAACTTGTTGATGCAGAAAACAAGATTTGGAAAAATCAAAGAGAACAGGGTGATAAAAGAAAAGGTACAGTTTTCAAGGCAATCAGGAGAAGCAGCAGTTCAGACACAATGAGATAAGTTTTGTTACGACTTTTACTGTCCTCACTCCGGAGTTCAATGTTGGAAGAAGTTAGAGAAAATTGGTGTACAGTACTTTAAAAATGGGGTAGGAATTTAAAACAGCATTTAAGTCACAGGGTGTTAAAGGACATGGTTAGTACGGTTACAGGATCATTTAACTGTGACCAATGTGAAGCGAGTAAGATGAAGAATTTAACGCTGGATGAAAATAAAAGGAGTGATGCACTATCCTAAGCATTAATTATAATGCACAAGGAGTAGTTTACATCATAGGATGTATGTAGAATAAAATGAAATGGTACATGGGGCAAACAAAACGAAAAGGGAAAGAGGTAATAAGAGATCTGGGGACCAAGGTAGATAGTAATCTCTCCTTTGACAATCATATTGCCAAAGTAGTTAGGAAATCCTTCTATGTGGCCCATCTAATTACTAAAGGGTTCGCATCTAGAAATAAAGAGGTTGTAGTGCCCCCTCTACTCGTCACTCAGACCCATCATAGAGTACAATACCCCATTTGGGATGTACCTCACAAGACACTTCCAACAGCTGGAAAGACCACAAAAGTACCTCACCAAGAGGATTACTGGTCTCAAACATATGTCCTGTGCAGCCCGACTGAAAAAACTCCGGCTGTACTCAGTGGCATATTGCTTACTCAGAGGTGATCTCTGCCGGACTTATAAAGCCACGTCCAACTCAGAACTGATGGACATGCTCCACCTAAACAAATCCAAGTCACTGCGAGCCACGCGCGCTCTAGTGAGCTAAACCTCACCACAACAATAAATAGAACATGCTGGAGGGATAGATTCCTGTCATAGAGACTCCCCATGCTTTGGAACAAAATTCCAAATTACATCAGGCAGAGCCCCTCACTAACACTCTTCAAGAGAAACCTTGACGAGTGGATGGGTAACAGAAAATACACCCCTGGGATCACTTCATTGGCTCTGCTTGACAGAGGTTCAGTTAATTAATCAATGGGGCGGCGAAAGCCAACACACTCTGGCTAGGCTTATAAATGCCCTCGGGCAGATAGCCTAGTACCTACCTATGAACCTAAATAACTGAACATATGGGAAAGGTAAAACATATCATGAAATATATCCTAGGTAACTCATTCTGTGAACTGCTATGGTGGTACAGAAAATAATTTTTTTTTTTTAGTGTTAGCCAAACCAGTTTCACCCACAGAAAGGTGATATGCAGGCAGCTTTGTTGCTACTGGAAACAACAATGTTTTTAACATATTATAACATTAATGCCAAAAAGACTAGTTCGTGAAATTAACTTAATTTTACAAATTTCTGTTTGGCATATGAGTTTTACATGTACTTTTGCAATGACAATTACTTGTTTTTGTTTAATTTTATAAGAATGTATTGTAAACTGAGAAACTAACTGAATAATTATATGCCCTTAAAAGTGATGTGAATTTGTGCAAATGTTGGACCTGTTTTAAGTAAATAGCCCAACTACCAGACTGTATGGACACATCAAATTGGCTAAAAGACAGAACCCACATGGTGTAGGTGGTAGGGGCAGCATCAGAGAGCATGAAGATGACCAGTGGTGCTGTGCAGGGTTCAGTGCTGAGACCACTTCAGTTCTGCATTCACTTCTCTGACTTACAAACTAAAAAACAAGTTTGTACAGGACTACAAATTGGGAGTCATTGTTAATGCCCCCCTCCGATACAGAAGTCCCCCCAGCAAGAACTCAGCTTAAATGCTAAAAAAAAAAAAAAAAAAAAAAGCAACGTTGTCATACTTGGTAAACAAACCATCACCCCCAGCATGGAGAACTGACAAAACCCCACTTCAAAATGAAAATATTGCTAGAAACCTGGGAACTAAGTTGATGTTTTCCTCTCCTTTGACCACCACCTAGCAACAGTTGTCAGGAAACCCTTTTACTCGGCACAGATAACTGCCAAGGGAATATCATCCAGATATAGAACAGATAATTACCCTCTTACATTCAGCACAGATTGAACCAATTATAGAATACAATGCCTCCTTGGGGATGTACTTCACAGGGGTCAACCTGATAAGACTGAAAAGGCCACAATATCAAATCCCACAAGACAGAGACGAAATTGCTGAAACTTCACATGACAGAACACCGACAAACAGCTCCGGGTAAGCAGCCACTTGTCTATCATGGTGAACTTTGCCCTTTCCCCACTGTAGTGCGATCTCAGAGTTAGTATATTTAGTTAGGTGGTGTGTGGGGGGCAAGGGGTGAAGCCCCCCATATGGGTGGGTTTAATTTGCTTCACTTTCCAATTTTTTGTTGCTCAAGACACGCAGTTATTTACCTGGAGTTTTTCGGCGGTGTCCCAGGTGGTCGTTCGTGTGAGGTTTCAGCAATTTCATCTCAGTCTTGTGATATTTGATATTGTGGCTTTTCAGTCTTATCAGGTAGACCCACTTCACAGACCTATCAAATAGCTGGAAAGACCCCAAAGGTTCCTAACCAGGAGGATATTAAAATCCCCAAGCTAACAGAAAAGAACAGAAGCAGTCTTTCTTGTTTCTTACTGGCTCCTCAGAAGAAATCTATGCCTTGCCTTCCAAGCAATCAGGGACTCAGTAGTCCAGGATCTCTCTTACATTCTCAAATCAGACAGACACAAATAGCAGAACAAGAAATCTGAACCTGCTTCAGCAGATCAATAAAACGAGAGAGAGAGACATTTGTTATTCAGCATCTTCTTCATCTTTGAAATAGACTTCCCCCGCAGATAAAGCAGTGTGATGCACTTTCTTCCTATTGAATATCTTGGTCTGTCTCTTTCTCTATTTATTTTTCTATTTAATTGTTTCATAGAATACTACGGTCTCTCTGTCTCTGCAGTTAGTGGGGGCTATTGTGTTTCACTTCATTGATATTCAGTGTTAACTCTTAGCCTAGAGGGTTTCTCTGTATTTATAAATGTTAGTCACATATCTTTGAATTTATTACTGCTCAATATCTGAGTTGTTTGGCTTCTGCTACATACCTACAATCAACTACATTACTAGCAGAGTTAAGTACAAACTTTCAGTGTTAAAGATTGTACTGCATTTTATTTTTCTGTGTATTTAATTGTTTAATTGAATATTGTGGTCTGTGTCTCTCTGTAGTTATTTATTTTTCGATTTCATTGTTTCATAGAATACAGTGGTCTTTCTCTGTCTCTGCAGTTAGTTTCCCACCTGCTCTCCCTGTTCTTATTCTGGTATTAATCTTGGTGGCTTTGGAATTTCCTGCCCCTCCTGTAAATTTGTGTTTGAACACTCCTCCTGGGTCTATCTCATTTGCTCACTCAGGCGAGTACAGTGAGATCATATTTTGACTTTAGACAATCCTACCAGTCCCATCTGTTCAGCTCTGTCCCAGCTCATTCTAATACAGAGAGAACATTTGTGAAGGGCAAGCCAATTAAGTCCTTAATTTTGAATTATCTTCTGTTTCTCCTTTCTCCCTTTCCACTTTCCAAAAAAAAAAAAAAATATAAGCTTGTTTCCTGCCTTTCCTGTAACTAGTCTAGTCCAGATACAGATCTGCTGTAACCAGGACGGTTTGTAAGCTTCTGAGCCCCCAAAGCCTTTCTGTGTTGGAGGGAAGCCTTCTAGCTTATCAGTGGGAGTGGTAAGCACTAGGTAGCCTATCTAGCACAAAAGTGGTTTCTGGCCCAGAATTTGTAGTTTATTGGCAATTTGGGCAGTTTTTCCATCTCTTTCAACTTTATGGTTTAAAAGCCTGTGTTTGCACTCGTTTCCCACCTTTCCTGTAACTAGTCTAGTCCAGATACAGATTTGCTATATCCAGGACTGTTTGCAAGCTTCTGAACACCCAAAGCCTTTCTGTGTTAGAGAGAAGCATTCTAGCTCATCAGTGGGAGTGGTACGCACTAGATAGCCTATCTACCACAAGATCCAGTTACAGATTCTTAGTTTTAGCACTTGAATTTGCTTATTCGTGCTCAGCACTTGTTCAGAACTTGTTGTTAGCACTAAATAAGCTACAAATTACTACAACACTCAACCTTCCTCTTTACCTAGAGGAAAACAGTTTTTGTACTTACTTTCCTCACTTGCTTAGAGAAAAACAACTCATACTCACTTTCCTCACTTGTCTAGAGGGAAGTTGTTTTTTATTCAGGCATGTCCAAGAGTCAGCTCCCAGTGTTCTCTCCTGTCTATCTGATGAATCTGGGCATCTTGAGGTAATTGCCTCATGTACACAGACAACCCTCTCCTCCTACCACCCAACACCACAACCTGTGAGAGATGCACTTATCTAGACAAACTGGAGATAAAGCTCTCTCCAACCAAGACTGAACTTGACAGTCAAGAGGAGAAGGTAAACACCTGCACCACACAACACATCACATAGTCCCACTAAACCTACACCACCAAAATCCACACATAGAAACACAAAAACATTTGCAGAGTCTCTCAATAATAATCTGCTCAAGCAACAGAGACCTCCAAAGCAGAAACGCAAGCAACCTCCACCCCCAACACAACCCAAATGAGAGACAGCCCACAGACTCAGTGTGCCAATAAACCACAGCCCATAACACAAACCAACGTATTCAACACACTAGGTGACTCTATAGTCAGGCACACTGATGTCCCACTCTCAAGGCTAAACAAGGAGAAGGTTACTGTCACAACTGCCTGTCAGGTGCCAGGATCCACCAACATAACCCATGCACTCAGGTCACTCCACAAGTACAAATATGACTGTCATTGTCCATGTTGGTGTGAACGACCTGAAACGAACCTCCCAAGACTACCTGAAAAGAGACATGGAAGAGCTCTCCGATCTTTTAGCCCAGGCAGGTATGACCCTAGCCCTGAGTAGCATCCTGCCATCGCCCAGAATGATACCACAGTACAAGGACAAAATGATTGACTTCAACAATTGGCTAAGCTTCTGGTGTCATTCTAAGGGGATCCAGTATCTGTCTACCTGGGACGACGTGGTCAGCAGACCACGATGCTTTGCCAGAGATGGCCTGAACCTGTGGCCCTTGGGATTCTGGATACTGGCTAAGGCTCTTGCCGCCCCTATAGTGATTTTTTAGGCAAGTTTCAAATGACAAATTCACCACTGTAACAGGAACAAGCAAGCAAAAACTAAGGGTGATGCTACTCAATGCTAGAAGTTTAAATCTCAAAATGCACTCACTCGAGGCACTCAAACTGAAGAACAGCGATATCTGTGCAGTGACTGAGACCAGGTTCAAGGCTCTAGAGAGCACCCCTGCATTACCAGGCTATAACTCATACCACAATTTTCGGCCATCTAAACTGGACCAGAACAACAAAGGTGGAGGTGTGTCCATATTCATTAAGGATAGCCACACCTTCAGACTAGTTGCGCAGCATAATGTATCCAAGGTTATCCAAGTGCAACTAACTCTGGGAAAAACTGCAATCCAAATTGTAGCTAGCTACAGATCCCTCACCATGCCCCAAGATTCCCGCTCCTTTCTTGATTTACTGGAAAATATTAGGGTTCAACCAAACACCCTAATAATGGTTGATTTCAACTACCCCACCATTAACTGGGAAAACTACTTGTGTACAAACCCCTTCGCTCAACACCTTCTGGAATTCATAATTTGCAATGCCCTGGATCAACTCCCCCACCAGGGGCAACAATATCCTAGACCTAGTCATTACCAGCATGAGTGACCGGTGTTCCACACCTGAAGTCAACTCCTCGTTGGTCAGATCAGACCATAAGCTAATCATCCTAGGTATCCGCATCCCACCCCCACCCACCATTAAGGAAACCACTGTAAACAAATTTCTCCAAAGCCAACTTCATGCTTCTCAAGACAGAAGTGGCTAACTTCATGACACCCATGCAGATGGACAATACAGTTATGACTGCTGAATCCTACACAAATGCATGGATCGTGCTATCCCAAACAGAACCAACACTCTATCCTCCAAAAAAGGAAGCCAATCTGGTGGTCCCCTGCCATAAACAAACTCTACAACACAAGGAAGAAACTGTTACAAAAGAGAGTAAAATCCCATGAGTGGAGGAGCTCCCTGGTCAGCCTCAGTAAGAAGCTGAAATCCCTTATAAGATCCTCCAATGCTAGCTATGAAAACAAAATCGCCACTGATTCTAAGGGCAACTACAAAGCATTTTATAGCTATGTCAAGAATCTCAATGGCAACACCCAGATCTGCTCCGAGTTACAGCACAAAGGCACAAAAATTACAGAACCAACTGATATTGCCAACATTGAGGCAGACAGGTTCAGTGCTAACTTTACCCCCCCTCTCACCCACTAAAGGGCCCATATCTATACAGGAAGAATGCAGAGTCCTTGTAATCACATCTGTGTAGGTAAAAGCTGCACTCTCTAAAACCAAAAACACACCATCCATGGGACCGGACAACAACTCAGGCTGTGTTTTACACTAACTTCAGAACAAACTGGCTCACCTAAGCACCATGTTCAATCATAGTCTCACGTCAGGCTTTGTGCCCAGTGAATGGCACACAGCAACAGTTATCCCACTCCACAAAGGGAGAGCCAACCACTGATCCTGGGAACTATCGCTCTATTAGCGTGACGAGCCTGGTCTGCAAGGCCATGGAACGTATCATCATGAAGCTCATAAACAAAGACAAT
The DNA here is from genome assembly GCF_019279795.1 of Protopterus annectens. Lineage (NCBI taxonomy): Eukaryota > Metazoa > Chordata > Ceratodontiformes > Protopteridae > Protopterus > Protopterus annectens. Next base: position 138,493,221 of record NC_056747.1, read on the forward strand.
GGTAACCTCCAAACTCTGGACCCCACCCAGTTTGGGTTTGTGAAAGGCAGATCATGCCTTCTGAACCTGATCGACTTCTTTGAGGCAGTCACCAAAGCCGTAGATGAGGGTAATGTGGTTCACACAGCCTATCTTGACCACGCCAAGGCTTTCGACACTATCCCCCATTCTGGAATTATAGCTAAACTCACTAAACTAGGTATAAATCCCTACGTCACAAGATGGGTTGCCAGCTGACCCACTGACAGAACCCACACTGTAAAAGTTGCAGACTCCAAATTTGACTTCAAACCAGTAACAAGTGGAGTACCACAGGGTTCAGTCATGGGACTTCTCCTGTTTGGTATCTACTTCTCTGAAGTACAGGCTAACGAAGTACGCAGATGACTGCAATGTAGGAGCCACAGTCGAGTCCCCAAATGATGTGGACATTCTACAGAAGGGCCTCACTGAGACAAATGCCTGGTGTCAGTGGCATGGCCTCAAGCTCAATGCCAAAAAGTGCAATGTCATCCCCATCGGTAAAAACTCTATACCCATGAACTACCACATAAATGGCAGTCTAAACGCCGAAAGTGTAAGAGACCTTGGGACCCAGGTGGACAGTAGTCTCTCCTTTGATAATCACATTGCCACAGTAGTCAGGAAATCCTTCTATGTGGCACATCTCATCACAAAAGGGTTCTTATCCAGGAAAAGAGGTCATTGTTCCACTCTACTCGGTACTCATTAGACCCATTATAGAGTACAATGCCCCTTTTGGAATGTACCTCACAAGACATCTGCAGCAGCTGGAAAGGCCACAGGAGTACCTCAAAAAGAGGATTACTGGCCTCAACCAGATGTCCTACACTGACAGTCTCAAAAAAACTCCAGCTTTACTCTGTAGCATATCTCCTACTCAGAGGAGATCTTTGCCTAACATATAAAGCTATGTTAAACCCAGAGGTTTTGGACATGCTACACCTAAAGAAATCCCAATCCCTCCGAGCTACATGCTCTAGGGATCTAAACCTTGTCACCGCAATAAACAGGACATGCTGGAGGGATAGATCCCTGTCCCAGAGACTTCCTAGGCTCTGGAACAAGCTACCCATCTATGTCGAGCAAAGTTCCTCATTAGCACTGTTCAAGAGAAATCTTGATGAGTGGATGGGACATAGGTAATACACCCCAGGGATCACTTCTGTGGCTCTGCTTGACAGGGGCACAAGAAAATAACTTTCTTGGGTGGCGTAAGTCAGGGAACCTTGTTGGCTAAGCTTACTTAGGCCCTTGGGCCGATGGCCTAGTACCTACCTATGAACAATTCCAGGACAACTGGATTGGTATTCATAAATTCATCCTTGGTATGATGGTATAGCTCTTCTCAAGAAGGGAGGTACAGTCTAGGCTGGGAACTGGTATTGTTCGCATGACTGAGTGGTCTTCAACTTCTTAGAACTCCACTAAAATTTCACATTCGGTACTCCATATTCCAGTTTGCTGTTTTTATTTTAATGTTTCATATTTTTGAAATGTTTTGTGGGGAGATACTTGTACACCCAAGCAAGAGTTCAGAACAAAAAATATAGTTAGTTATACATAACCTCCACTCAATACAATTTTATTATCGTGCTTTATACAAAGCACCTTACGTTAAAAATAAATCAAAGTTACAGATAGACAGCAGAGACGATAGAAGTGACACAGAAAACGAACTGTAGAATCTAAAACAGGAACAACAAATGCATGTTAAATTAAAAGGCAAACATGCAGAACAAATTACATTCTACATGAAATCTGAATATATATTTAGATATGACACAGTAGGTTTAAATTATTGCAAAACCAAGCTTACAGCAAAGTTGTCAGTAGCAGAAAGAGCGTTGACTTTTTTTTTCTGGAGGTCCTCTGTGATTTAATGTTTGCCAAAAGAAGGAAGCTTCAGTCATATTACCCTGTAAAGTGATGTGCCACTGATGATAGCCCTAAGCAGTTTACCTGTCACAACAAAAGTAAAAGTATGGTGGCATACATGCACAGAACCCACAATTTGAATCTAATATTTAGGGCTGCCCTACAGCTTTCTGCTGATCTTGGATTTAGACAGCTCTTTCATGGCAGGTTTCACCACAGAAGCTGGAAATGAGACAAAGTAAGTCAATTAAGGAAACAAAAAACAAAGGACAGACAAAGGTTTGTATTCTTTTGGTACACGTAACATTTTCAAAACAAACTCGCTCTCCTTAATTGTCTTTCCCCTAACTGTGCTACTCAAAACTGCTGCTTGCTTCAGTTTCTGATCAAAAGACTTGCTTAGCTGCAGGGATTTTTTCTTTCCATTCACACACTATCAAGTCAGTTAGTTTCATGTTTCCTGAAATTACAGCCTCACCTGTTATCTCAGCTGTGACTGACTACAAGTAGCACAAGAACTGTAAATCCACAAAGACTCGGGAGGTTTAATGACCACAATGAGAAGGAAACAACTGTCTGTGCTTACAGTGGAAATTTTATTATGACATAGGATCCAAGGAAATAGATTCCTAAACAAAGTATCTTCGGTCTCTCCAACCAGACTGACTGACATTGTATAAAGGCACCACTACTTACATCAGAACGACCCATTCATTATTGCTCAGGCATTCTCATGCTAGGCAATAGCCCTATGTCCAATTCATTCCGCAGTGCTGAGAGCTAGCATGTAAGCAGTCAGTTCAGTTTTGTGGTCTTTTGCAGCAGCCTACTCTTCCCTCTACTAGACTGCCTAAAGACTTGCGAGTGCTGTCTGGTCAGGAAAGCAAGGTTCCTGGTTCAGCAGGAAAGCCCCTGCCTGATGCTGTGCAAGCCAATGGAGCCAGTACTTGCAGAAAATGCATTCAGCCACCATTAGGTGTCACCAATGCTGCGGGCCTTGCAGCTTCCCCTAACCTGAGGATGAACGATCTGGCATTGGGTGCCCAAGCTCATGCACTCCTGCCCAGACCTTTAGAAACTTGTATGGACAACTGAATGCAGGTCATCTAATCTGTAGTCAGGGCTTCATACCCCTATTTACGATATGACCAGGCCAATGTCCTATAGCATGTATTGTGATGTTTCATGTAAACCCAACATGGTGTGCACTGAGGAAACTGAATAGTACAGAAATGCTAAAAAAATGGGAAAGAAGTACCTAAGTTTGTGGTCAGACCAGTGTCTCACAGCTCTAGAATCTGAGGTTCAATCCTGGTCTCTGGGCACTGCCCGAGTTTTTCATGTTCTCCCTTTGCGTTGGTTTTCTCCAGTCACTATAGTTTTCTGAAACCTCCCAAAAGCATGTGGGTTGACTTGCTAGACTACATTGTTCTCTCACACACACACTATATATATATATATATATATATATATATATATATATATATATACACACACACACACACACACATACACACACGTGTGTGTATATATATATATATATATATATATATATATATATATATATATATATAAAATACATAGAGACAGAGACCAGGCTATAACTCGCATACATGCACACACACATTGTCATGGCAGATTCACTTAGGGAGTTAACAAATAACTCATATTAGTACAGTAAATTGTAGCAATGTATGGATAATGAGAGTATGGAGAAGAATGTAGCATACATGTCCTTTTAACAATTACACCCTTGCTTCTTTAATGTAAGGAGGGCAGATGCTGAACTGGTTCTATGCAAAAGGAATATCTACTTATCTAACTTTTTTTCTTGTAGCACAGGTTGAAAATGCATTATGTCACACTGAGGTTAAAGAAAGCGTGGGCTCTACATTCTGACTGCTATAAAAAATATAGTATTCTCGCACACGTGGTGGGGCCCTTTACCATTTTTCTTACTGTTGGTACATTTTCAGTCAGAGAAGTTAATCGAATACTTTCTTAACTGATGACATCAGTTTTTATTTCCTTACTACTACCACTAACAGTAATGTTACAGTACTATTTCAACAAGGCAAAATCACCATGGCTCATTCGGCTTTTCCATTACGTGGCACACGAACAAACTGCCGGCAACTCACAGAGTTACTTCACTTATTTTTTCCCCATTTGTACTTTGGATAGAAGCACATTTGCTAATGTTATTGCTGTGTCCAAGAATGTATAAAGGTCATAACCATTTCATAGGGCAGAATTAATATTCTCTTGTTCTGCAGCTAAAGCCTCTTACAGACTTTTCTTTTTACTGCTCATCAAACAAATGCATCCATAAATTTATGTAGATTGTACACAGTATTCAGTCTGCTGAACGCAGTCTGTAAAACATGAAGCTCTTTCAAAACTTAACGAGATCAATCACCATCTCATCTATTACCATGAAGCATTGCACTGTGATGCCTCACTGCTAAGCTTGCATACACTGAACTACCAGGTTGGCAGCCTTTCCTTTCGATGAAAGAGCAGTCACTGCTGGCATTACAAGTGCTAGGATTCAGTCAGGTCATATCAATGCCTATCATGACCTGTTAAATAATGGAGAAAGAAATTTGTAGTGGTATAAAACTGTCATTCAGCCTGCCCAGTCTACAAAGCCTCGAAGGATCCAGTCCTATGTCACCTGATGGACATCCACAAACTACACCTTCCTAAACACCCACTCGAGAGATCTCAACATCCATACTTAAACAGACCTTACTGGTGAGATAAATACATGTATCAACCTTTTATAGAACAGATTTCCTTTGGATATAAAGCAAAGCAGTTTTTTGACACTCTAAGCATAACCTGGATGAACAGATGGTCAATCAGAAATATACCCCTGGTAAGGGCCATGAAGTCCTCAATGACAGGGGCTGAAATTAGTCATAAATGTTAAATGACAGTTATAATCCGATATATGGTCATCGGGATCAATGGCCTAATACTAACGTATGAAGTCTGCTCCATGCATTGTGTCAGTGTGCCTTATAATACCCAGAACATCTACTGAGTATCTCTCTTGGGGTCAGCAGCCCCAGCTCAGAATGAAACATGGACTACCAGTGGGTGGGTGGGTGGGAGTTAAACACTTCAGCAGTACAGTATGTCAATAAACAGAATTAACGGGCAAGCATTATGGGATACAAGGAAAAGATATGCCTCTCTAACATCAAATCTTACTTCGACTGAAAAACAAAGAGCAAGCTCAAAACATCAAAGCACTTTTGCGAGATAAAGGAAACTACTACTTGATTAGAAAACTGATTAAAAAAACTCTTACATATTTTATATAATCACTCCTCTATAATGCACAGTTGAAACCATGCTTAGAGAGAAATCACTTACAGAGTTAAGAACCTGACTTCAAATCCTGAGAATTTTGGCACTCAAATAACATTGATAGAAAACAGCTATCTAGGTGAAAAGTTATTTTTACAGAAGAAAATCTCTATAGGGGAAATGATCCTATTACTATACATAATTAAACAAATGAAAGCCTTACTAACAGCATCAGATAAAACTGCCCTATATTAAAACTTTTATCCACTTAAAGAAATTACAAACTTACTGTAAACTATAAAAAAAACATTTTCTAAGGGATTCAAACATAACACAACTGATGAGCATTCTGAAAAGTCTGCCATTGTTTTACATAATTTTGCTAATGCAATTCAAAAAGGGTTTAAAATGCTTCTGTCTACATTTCACCAAAATAATTTTGCTTTACCATGTAGTAGGACAATAGCAAAGTTAACAGTAAAATGTTTTCCTTAAAAGTGAAAGATCATGCCTACTATCTGATGAAAAGTATAGCTTACTTCTTTACTGTAAGTGCAACACCTTCCCTTACAGGAAACTGAGACATGGATACTAGAACAAGTTATACAATCAAAGTAAACGTGGGTTTACATGAAAGTTGCAAAGCATGCAAGCCACAAAGTAAATAAAGGCTGTGATAGTAAAGGTGGAAACTGGCTCTCTTTCACACACTGTTTTATGAAGGAAAGGGAAGAAGTGAAGACAACTGCAAGGACAGCTGGAGACTAACAGCACAAAATAATCCAAAACAACTCAAGTATACGATGACATGAAGTAAACTGTGCACCATTTTCTTCCAATTAAAGTAAAAGCACCACTGTTCAGCTCAAGGCAGAAAGGAAAAGGAGCCCCGACTCTGCCCAGCTGATCCAGGATTAGGCAAGTATACTAAACTCCAGAGGAGCTTACACGGGATGATCAGGAATGAGGGTCTAATGCCAGCTTTTCCATCCTAGACAGAAAGTTGATCCATCCCGCTATAGGAGCGCCATCTAGGAAAAGGCTCAGAATTACATTCCAGGAAAAGGACGTGTGAATAAGAGCTTACCAAGGAGTGACCGCACACCAGATGAGCACTATGTGAAATCATGCACCTGCATCAGGGTTGATACTATGTTTACTGAATTGTGCTTACAGGCCAAGAAAGGGAAGGAAGTGGGATCATTACAAAGTCCCAAAACCCACACAAGATGAAGGGCACAAGCCTTGGGGGTTTCCCTCCCACTGTGCATCTTCTGATGACTGCATTTGGACAGGAATTGGTATGGAGGCAAGGCTTAATTTAGACACTCCACAGGGGCCAAAAAAGTAAAAAAAAAAAAAAAACTATTTGACCATCACCTATAACAAGGATGACTAAAGCAACTCAAATTCAAAATTTCAAATGCTGTTAACAATACAATGCGAGTTCACTATGGTCTTGTACATAAAGCTGGAAAGAGAATGATTACTGACTGGATTGTTTCTTATCAAGTCAAAGAAACAGTCACTTCAATCAACAGTTCAAAAACAATTCTGTCAATTTAAAATAAGTTTCCCATTCCTGGTTATTACAGACAATCCAGATATACAGGCATGTAACAAAAATGTTTAAATAATTTTCTTATTACGTGTATGGTAAACCACTATACATGCTAATCTTTCTGCTCCAAACAAGTGCCAAATAATAGCTGCCTGGTTTGACATTGAAGCCTATGGCCTTGTAAGGTGCACAGTACTTAAACATTCTACTGTCCAATGGGCAGAAGAAAAAACTGAAATGCCTGCAAATGTTCATTCTCCTCTGGCTGGTCACACCCTGTAGCCAATACTATAAGGGAGAACTGCAACACTTTTTTCCCCACATTCATAAATAAATTCTAGAAATAAGTTAGTTTACAGTTTATAACAGTGTTTCTTAAATGGTGGGGCCAGCCTCCCACTGAAGACCCCAGGCTCTTTCAGGGGAGTTCCAAGAAATTCTGAAAAATATTATGCAACTGAAGTATTCAAAAGTACAAGATTTTGTTTCTTGCTGAACCTGGCCAAATACAATAGGATAATGGATAGTGATTCTATGTATTTATGTCATGGATGACCTACTTCTGTGAACTGTCCGAATGACAGCTTATTACTCATTAGAAATGTAATTAACTCCTAATGTAGGCCTTTTTATGAAGATGCTGAATGCCATCATTCAGTACGGTAGACTCCAGCTCTTTTCCGTGGCTTGAGAGAAGCTCAGGTGATAAAATCTAAAAACTCTTGGTCTGCAGCCTTTGTCACTGGACCTCTAAATGTCATATCGATTTGAACTGTAAGCACTACTATAGTTCTGTCTGTTATACTGGAAATGATCAGTCAGATTATTTCTGGCATACTGATAGTCTGCTATGCCTGGATAGGTGCCATTCTGCATCTTAGATGAAGAAAGGTCCTGATGGCGATGATGAGGATCAAGGTCTCCAGATGAAACAGGTAGCAGCTTTTTCTTTGCCTCTTGGTTTGCATCATATTTAGCCTGTTAGAAAAAGGTACAAGAAAATCCATGAGCTATAGCTTTCATAAAGACAGGAATACGTGACCAAAAGTTTTTAGCCTACATTTCATATTTGTTTAGAAGGACTAAATGTGAGATACAAACCTTCCCTGTTTCGCAAAGTTAACACACAAAATTCTTAAAATCCCTGACAGTTCTGGTCTTTCATTATTTTTCAATTTAAAATGGCTAGAAAACACTTTATAAGCATTAATGTAGCCAGTTTCCTGAATTATTTACCATTGAAGTACCACACAAGATGCAGCAGCAAAACTAAGTTTGGATGGTGCCCACATCCAGCGTGGAATTTGAAATTTAAAGGTAAAGCAAAAAAAAAAAAAAAAAATGTGTCTGCTGCAGGGTTACAGCTTCCATATATTAACTCTCTCTGCTCATCTGCACCCACTCACTGGGAGTCCCTGATCCTCCATTGAAGAGTGTATTTTCTTGTCTGACTGGTTCACCTCCCTGGCACCCAACAACTCCTTTTCAGACTGCAACCACAGCAGCTGTGTGAGAAACTTCCAGTCTGGGCAGAGAAATGTTTCTTTGTTCATTTCCATATCTATTATCTTGGGGTTGTACACTGTCACTGGCTTAGAAAAGAGATTAGAGGAAGATCCAGAAATCTATAGAAATGGGAGCCTCAGTCTTGTAGAGGGAAGATGCATACAGTGCATCACTAATGTGATAATGTGAGGCTTCATCAGTGCAGAGGGGCACGTTTTTTACATTGCATCACAGGCTGGACTCTCTGCAGGTTGAACAGGTTATCAAATGCACAAACAAGTTATATACAATTTGATTTCCCTGGCCATCACTTTAAATTTTGTGTTATAGAACAGGTCAAACATCAGGCTCAGTGCGCCCCATGGAAAATCTGCTTAGAAGAACGGGAATTATGGTGGCAAATACATCTTAATGCCATGGTATTCCTGGGTTTAAATGACATTTCTATACAACCCCCTTTAAAGAGGAAAGCGTATATCAAATAAACAGTGTTATTTTATTAATTTAGTGTTTTAGTATTTTTTTTGAAGTATATTAATATGGCTTTTTGTTATTGTACTTTAAATTTGTAATGATTGTAACTTTGTAATGCTGATAGTGCTTTACAGTTGGTGCATCAATTACTTTTCCAAATTGTGATTGGTCATGAGTTTTTGTTTCAAGTATAAAGTAAGGGCTAGCTTTTCTTGTTCTCTATCTGATGAAGTCCAGCTAATTTGGGATGA